>NW_028014228.1:0-11532 GCF_054177405.1 Leptonychotes weddellii
CTCATAATATGTTCTTAGAATTGTTTGTATTTCTTTGGTGTTGGTTGTGATCTCTCCTCTTTCATTCATGATTTTGTTGATTTGGGTCATTTCTCTTTTCTTTTTGATAAGTCTGGCCAGGGGTTTATCAATCTTGTTAATTCAGCCTGAGACTTTTTAAGTCTTGATCTATTCCTGATGTTCTTAGAGGATAGCCCTCCAAAATTTCTAACGGGGAGGTCAAGATGTTTTCAAGGCATCCTCTCAATGTCTGGCTATTTTGGAAACTCTCTAGTGCCCTCAAACAGAATTTTGTATTTTATCCAGATTTTCTCTTTGGTTTTGTGGGTACGTTGGTCAGATACAAGCCACTTCACTGTAGAGAGAAGCAGAATGTAGCAAATATTCTTTTTATAATCTCTAGAACTGTCATATAGGCTCTGATCTAGAACTAGAATGTAAACATTTTCTGAACAATATTTATTGAGGTTCCACTTATAATTTCAGGCACTGTCTTGGCACTGGAGATACAGCAGTAAGCAGAGAGCAAAAATCACTGTACTTGTGATGCTTATATTTTGGTGGGAAAGATAGAAAATTGGCAAAATGATTAAGTAAAACATATAGTGTGTTTAATAATGAAAAGTGATAGGGAAAATACGTGGAGAAAGGACTAGAGAATGTTTAGGGGAGAGAGTTATAATTTTATATAAGATATTCAGCTAAAGTCTCAACGGGAAGGTGACATATTCATTAAGATATGAAGGAGTTGAGAGAGCAGGTCATGCAGATATCCAGAGGAAGAGCATTTTAGGTGGGTGGAACAGTAAATGCAAAGTCATGAGGCAGGGGCACACCCAGTATGTTTAAGGAAGAAGAAGGAGGCCAGTGCACTGGAGCAGGTGAGTGATCGGAGGGTAGGAGAGGATGAAGTCAGAGAGGAAACTGGGGGCAATTTGTGAAGGGCGTCGGAGGTCATTGTAAGGACTTTAGCTTTTACTCTGAGTAAGATGGGAAGCCGTAGGAGGGCTTAAAACATAAGAGTGACATGACTGACTTAGGATTTACCAAGTTCACTCTAGTTACTATATGGTGAATAGATAGAAGAACGGCAGTGGAAGAAGCAAGGAGACTTGTTAGAAGGCAATGATCTAGGTAGGAAAGGATCAACTTGTAAAAGAGGAAGTGCTAAGATGGAGCCTAAAGGACCAGATATGGGGTGAGAAAGAGGAACTCAAGGAGACTCTAAGGTTTTTGGCCTGAGCAGTTGGAAGAATGAAAAAGGCAGGAAGGGGATTTTAGAAGCTCAACTTTGAACATGATAATTGGAAATGTTTAGTAGCTACTCAAGCAGAATCAGATGATTAGAAATAAAAATATGAAATTCAAGGGAGAGGGCTGGGCTGGAAGTGTAAATTTAGGAAGCATCAGCACATAGCAAGTATTTAAAGCTATGAGACCTGAGGATATCTTCAGGGGAGATATAGGTAGAAAAAAGGTGAGGACCAGGACTGATCTTCAGGCTTCCCCAACATTTAGAAGTCCAGGAAATGTGGGGAAACCAGCAAAGGAGACTAAGAAGGAGCATCCAGAGATGTAGCAGGAAAATGAGAAGTGAGTGCTGTCCAGGAGGGAGTGAACAGCTACATCAAGTGTGTTGCAGAGAGGCCCAATTACACAATGATGGGCAACTGACTGGTGGCATTAGTGATGTAGAGGCCACTGGTGATTATGATAAGGGTCTTTTGGTGTCATAATAGGAAGAAGTCTGTTATATATGGGTTCAAGAGAGATGAGCAAAAGAGAAATTACAGACAGTAAGTATGGGCAACTCTTTCAAGGAACATTGCAATAAGGCAGGACAAAGAGGGGCAGAAGCTGCATTGGGAAGAGAGATCAGAGAGAATATTTTCAAATTGGAAAAACAATAGCATGTTTGCTATGTTGGCTGAAATAGTCCAGTGGAGGGCAAAAATCGATGATGTGGGAGGAGAAGGGGCAGAATTACAGGAGCAACGTTTGCACGGGTGAGAGGGATTGGGATCCAGTGCACACGTGGGGCTGCCTCAGAGTTGCACCCACAGCTCAACGAAAGCTCTGCGGTCAGTGTGAGCCAAAGACTGCTTTAGGCCACAGATGTCCAAGAAGAGGCTAAGGTTTCTGACCTGTTCATTGTAGACTTCAAATGCATTTCCATACTAGAAAGTTGACTCCTCCAACAAAGATTCAGCAAAAGGAGGGCAAGTGGCACTTTCAGAAACAGAGGAAGCAGGTTTCTTCTCTCCTGCCCATGCCCTTTGGGTCAGGCTGTTTCAACTGCAGTGCAGCCCAAGGGCAGACCAAAGTCTATGGTTAGGACCCAGCCTTGAAGGTCAGGCTATCACTTTGGCCTCACCACAAGGAGGAACGCACCATCTCTGCCGTGATTCAGGTTGTCATCATCTACTAGGGTCCCAGGCCAGAACTCTCACAGCTACCTTGCCTCTTCTCCCTTTCTCACCTCCATCAACTGGTCAATAATCAGATCTTACAGTTGCTATTTTAGAAATGCTTCCCCCAAATACCCATCCCTCTCCATTTGCTTAGCACTGCCTAAATCTACACCCACATCCTCTTGCTCTCGGCCTACTTCAAGGCCTTCTACTGGTCTCCTGGCCTCCTGCTCCCTCCTCCTCCATCATTGTATGACCATGAGAGTTATCATCTTAAAACACAAAGCTGGATTTGTCACATCTGTGTTTGAAAGCTTTTTCTGGCTTGCATATGTCTAGAAGCAGGAATTTTGAAACTGGAGTCTATACATTCCCTGGAATCACAGGTATAATTTTATGTGTATCATTAGGTGTGGATTTTTTTCTGGAGAAGGCAGTGGCTCATAGCTTTGTTCAGATTCTCAGACGTGTCCGTGACCTCGACAGCCTAAGAATCACAGACAGGCTCAAAGGGTAATGTGTGAGCTCCCTGCTTGAGACTATAAGTTTCCCCATTATTTGTCCTCAGTTGTACCTGCTGTCACTCTTCAACATTTAACAGAACATTTGTTGAGCCAGGCATTGTTGTACTACTAAGTGCTAAGCATTTTTGTGTGTGCTGGGGGAGACAGAGATAAACAGGATATGGAGCTTACCTTTCAGTAAGGGATGGGGTTGGAGAGGATATGGAGATAGATAAATAAAAAGAATATTTTTTAGGGCGCCTGCATGGCTCAGTCGTTAGGCGTCTGCCTTCGGCTCAGGTCATGAGCCCAGGGTCCTGGGATCGAGCCCCGCATCGGGCTCCCTGCTCAGCGGCAAGCCTGCTTCTCCCTCTCCCACTCCCCCTGCTTGTGTTCCCTCTCTTGCTGTCTCTCTCTCTGTCAAATACATAAATAAAATCTTAAAAAAAAAGAATAATTCTTAAAAAACAATAAGTACCATTTGGGGATTAAAGTAAGATTATATGAATGCTAGTGGAAGGCTACTTATGTGGTATTGTAAACTGGACTAGCCAATTTGGTCAATGACAGCCCTTAGGCTCTTTCTGGTTGACAATGGGAATGCTAAAGAAGTTTGAAGAGGATGAGTGTTAGCTACCCGCCGTGATTTCACAATGATGTTATAAGAGATGCAATTGCAGACTAAATTATGCCCTCAAAGAGATATTCATCAACTTAACTTCTCCAAGAGGCAAGCACAAAACCAGTTCATACACTTGTTCTGTAGGCTCAAGGAAATCCCAGCTCTCTGTCCTTTTAAGTGCTCCAACAAACACCAAGATTCCAGAGGCAGGATTCTTACTATCCTAATAGCTCACCAGAAACCAGAATCTTCCAGAATTTACAGCTGGCTAATGATAGCACCACTTGGGAATTGGCTTAGAGCGACACCGGTGGGTAAAGCTTATGGACTCCATTGGTTTCTTATACTCTGTGCATACAAAGGGTGGGAGAGTGTTCCCAACACATTTTAGCTGGCCCATCTATTGTCTTACCTTGGGATCCCCCATAAGCACACCCTGAGACAACACCATGGGTATCACTATGTTATTTCAGGGATGATTTCAGGAAGTACAAGTGAGGGAGTAGGAAAAATGAAACAGGAAATAAAAAAGACAACAAAGGGAGACATCAAAAAGTTTGCTAAGGAGAGTTATTGCTGTAAGTGGCTGTGCCTTGAGGCATCCGGGGACCCTCTGAGACACCATGTGAAGCAAACTGCGGAATCTTTCCACCAAAGGACTGGGAGACTGGGGTATTTGTCCAGTGACTCCTATCTCCTCTCAGTTGAAGATTGCCCTGGGGGAATTAGCTCTCCTGGTTAGACCTGTTTTTAGCAGAGCAAGCTCCAGTGGTGGCAGAGAAAAGAGTCAGGCAGAAAGAAAGAAAAGATGGATGCTTGAGGTGGGAGGTGGCCAAGCTGTTGGATACTGACCATCTCAGAAGCAGTTGAACCCAGGTGGGCAGAGGGGTCTTGGGGTGGGGTACCCACACAGCATCATCTCACATAGATCTTGAAAACTTCACAGAACTCACTTCTAATTTACCAGTAAAAATCCACTCAGAAATCCATTTGCTAGGCTACTTAGCCAAGTGTTGTTCACTGATCTAGACACAAATACCAGACGCTCCCAGACACGGGCCTCCTGGCTAATTACCAAGCTTCACCCTGCGCTGTGGATCCTTGACTGAAATGCTAGCAGCCCCTGGCTTATGGCTTAACCAAGCCACACACATGTAATATCACACTTACATGCTGGGGTCTTTTAAGGTAAATTACAGACACTGTGACCGATAGGTGTCCAGGGAAGGCCTCTCAGAGGAGGTGACCATGAAGCTAAGGTCTGAATGTCAAGGAGGAGCCTGCCAGGCAAGGTCTAACATTTTAGGCACAGAGACTAGCTCCTGCCACTGCTTCCTTCTCCCTCCCCCCTTCTCCAGGCTTGCCAGGGCCTCTTACGCTTTTTGTTTGTCTACCTGGAAAACAACTCTTACCTGCCTCTCTGCCTGCAACCTCCTCTTCAGGCTTCAAAGCCTGGCTCAAATAGCCCATCTCCTCATAAACTCTCTTTCCACAACTTCACTGGAGTCCTCCGAGGTGGTGAGCATCCAAGGTGGTTGGTCCTGTCTCTGCTTTGTTGTATTATATTTTGCCTTTCTGTGTTTGCCTTCTTAGGAGGGCTTGTTCATCTCTGTATCCCTGGTCCTTAGCCCAATGCCTGGCTTATAGTAGCTGCTCAATAAACATTTGCTCAGTGAACAGTATTGGTGGGCTTGGCAGGGAAGGGCAGTTAGTCAGGATGATGAGCCAGGGTTGGCTCCTCTTTCTAAGTCACTTGCTACCAAGTCCTCACATCCCTGCCCAAAGGCTCATCCCCAGTAGTACCAGGAAGGGAAATGTTAATAATGTCCGAAAGGGAGAGACTTTCTTCTACATGCTGAGCACAAAGTCAGGTCTTTGAGGATATGCTGTGGGGGAGGTTTGGCCCTCTCCCATTCCATGGTTTAATGTGTAACTTGTCACCTTTCCTGAATGTCAATTTCTTTTATTTGCCCGTAACACTTTCACCTTGCTTGGTCTCCTTGGTTACAGTTCCAGTCCCACTGCGGACCTGTCACCAGCTTAGCCACCTCTGTTCCACTTTGACTGACAGGGGCTTTGACAACCTTGTCTCTCGCCCCAGGGGCCTGACCAAGGCTAGACCTCCCCAATCCCCCGGACACGCCCCAAACTGCCCTCACCCCAGGGCCAGCTCTTAGTAGCACGGGGTATTCCTTGAGAGTAAGATCCCTGGGGGCTGGACTTGTCCTGTGCCTCCTGCAGAGTCTCATACTTTGGAGATGCTCAGAGAGTATTTACGGAATTAAACCAAATCGCTGTCCCTTCCTCTATTGAGATCCCTTCAGTTGAAGACTATTTTCATTTCCTTAGAAAAGTTCATACTAACCTATAAGATCTCCCTCTTTCCCTTCCCCATTTCTGCGTCCCCCAGTTCTTCTACAAATACGTATTGGGCACCTCATATATGTCGGGGACAGAGGGGTCCATGATAATTAAGACATCCCAGGTATCTCTTTTACAGAGATGATGTTACAGTGGGGGATGAATCAACAAATCAACAAGGTGACCTCAAATTGTGAAAGATTCTATAAGGGAAATAATCAGAGGCCCCTGACAGAAAGGAAAGGAGAGGGATCTGCTCTGGAAAGGGCATCCAGGGAAAGCACCATCAGAGGAGGTGACAGATCATGTGATGAACAGTGTCAATGTCCTGATGCAAAATTTTGTTTCTTAAAAAAAATCTATAGCTAATGACATAAGGTTGCCATTTGTTTGTTTTGGTGGCAAGTACATGGGTATTTATTACCTTTTGCACTTACTTTTCTGTATTAAAAATGTTTTCTGCATGAAATCATCTAATTGAAAACTTCTACTCCAACAATTCATAGCTTGTAACACATGAGCCATAGCTCATATGAATGATGAGTAGCCACTTTGGAGCATCATCAAGGGACCCTGTGGCCCTTGTCTTGTGGCCATCCTTGCCTTTCACCTTTTCTCTTCCAGTCAGACTCTTACTCACCCTTCAAAACCCAGCTTAAATATCACCTTCCCAGTGAAGCTTTCCTTTACCTCTTAGAGAGAGTCAGTTGTTCCTGATTGTGGTGGCTCGGCTCAGTACATTGCTTATATATTTCTAATAAACCTTAGCATATTCATACTTTGTTTGCATATATAGATTCTTCCAAGGCATCCTCTGATTCTTGTTTATCTCTTTATCCTTAGCTTCTAGCACAGAGCATACAGCAGCACATTGTAGAGTCTCAATAATGATTCTCCATGATGCTTGTTGGACGAATGAATGAATGTTTAACCTTCAAACAACAAGCTCTCAAAAGAGTATTAATAGAAGATATTTGTATACAAGGAATGTGCTAATTAAAATTAGTTTTATTTATTCATTCACACAAACTCAGCAAGAACTCCATTTGGCTGCTATTAATGTTTAGTGTGATTTACTATAAGTACTAGAAATGTAAAAAATGTGGGTCTTCTGAAAGGAAAGCCACAGTTCTCTCTGGTTTTCTCCCACCCCTCCCCCTATCTGTCTGAATCAGTAAGGCTTTACTTTACTTCATGTCTTTTCCTAAGACTTGCAGGCTGGTTGCGCAGTAATTTAATTACTCCTAAATCTACTGAAGGCAAATACCAAGCAATCTATGGGGAAAGATTATGGAGTTCCAGATTATTTATTAAGTAAACCTTATGTAGTCCTCATGGCGTTGACGGCGACCCCACCCCTCACCCCCACCCTGTGGGTGTTAGCCCTGGGAGGAAAGCCCAATTAGAAAAGTTTAGATAGTGGAGTTATCCAACAGAAGGACTGCAGAACCCTTCTATAAAGGCCAGCCAAGATGCAGGGCTGCTTAGCTCCTCCCAAAGTTCTAGGTTCTTCCTGGAGGAACACGGATTACTAAACATCGAACCACTTTCTTTTCTTTTAGGAGGGAGTTGCCACCATCTTTGTGCATCATCGTTGGGGGGAGTGTAGGTCTGGAGTGGGACTGACTTGGTTCATATCCCAGCTCTGCCTCTTTCAAGGGGGGAATATTATAGGACCTCCCTCTGCCTCAGTTTCTGTATCTGTAGAACAGGGATGAGAAATGTAATCTCCACTTCATGGGGTTGCTGTGAACATTGGATTACTTAACACATACAGAGAGTTTAGAACAGGGCCCATAGTAAGTGCTCAGGTGCACAAGGAGCACTCTAAGAAACTCACTCACGCGGCTCAACTGATTTAGAGAAAGAGGGTGATCTCTGTTGTTGTCACCTACCCCTTGGCTGGTTTCTTCACCCCTGTCCCGTCTATTTGGGGCTATTGTGACTTAACCAATGGAAAATCACTTCGTAAAGTGCTACAAAAATCTGCAGGGGATTTTTTTTTCCTGTCCCAAAGACTAAAACTCTTTTTGATGGGGGTCAGGGCTTGGATTACAGCTAAGGGGAGATACTGCCAACTTACCATATGTAAGAAGGAGAAATGGAATAACCAAAAATATGAACGAGAGTTCACACCACTGACATTATTCTACCAATGTTTGCGTTTAGACATTCTTAACCTGGGAGGTCTCAGGGCTTTCCTATGGATTTACATTAGTTGGATGGCTCCCAGCTTGCATCGCCATATTTGGCACGAACCCCACCCTCTAATACGTGAGTTAGCATGCCTTGGGGTGTTAGTAATGGAAACATAACTAATAGTGATTTAAGCAATAAACACACGCATCATCCCCTAGTACAAGACGTGTGCGGTTGCAGGGTTGGTTTTACTTCAGCAGCCCACCAGTGCCATCAGGGACCCATGCCTCTTCCCTTCTGGTGCTCCGCCATCCTCTGCATGCTGGCTTTTCTCCTCCACACTTCTTTTCTCATAGTTACCATGTGGTTTCTGCAGCTCTTTCCACACATCTCTCTCTCTGTGTCATGGAGGACAACCTTGCCCAAATACCCTTCTCTCCCGACAGACTGCCCCTTAAGTCTCACTGTCTGCCCGGGACACATGGCAGCCTCTAGCTGTAAAGAAGGCTGGGAGACAAGTGGGCGTTTTCAGCCTCTACAGCTTGTGACAGGCCCAGGAAATGCAGTGCGGAAAGACTGTAGGGTAGACAACTGATAATATGTGCCAAATGTACTTAAGCACCTCTTCCATACTTCTCATCCATGTTCCCTTCTCCCAAGTCCCTTCCAGCTCATAGTAAATGGCCGGAAGAGGGCCTTTGCCTTCATACGCCCACACGATTGTCATCTGCATGGTTCTAGGGAGGTCCTGGGGACCGCCACATGAACCATGCCTTCTGGAGTTGTATGGTGCACAGTCTTCTTAACCAGCAGCCCTCTGGACTGCTTCTCAGTCATCCTATATTCATCTCTTACCTCACTCTTCACCCTCTCACTTTAGATTTCCTAATTTGTTAGCTTTCAGTCATTCATTGATGCACACTTATGGTCACCTAATACATGCCAGGATAGGCATCGGTTGGTAGTGGGATGGAGGGTCACAAAAACATGAAAAAAGCCCGTCCTCATCCTCCAGGAGCGACATCTCAGGAATCGAGACCGCTGTGTGAGCCAACATTCATAGTACTGTGTGGCAGGTGCCATTGCAGAGTGTCTGTCCTGAAGAGCACGGGGGAAGGTGTGGCCGAAGTAGGGAAAGGCTTTGGGGCAGATGACAATGGAATTGGGTCATGATGTCCAAATGGTGTGGCAGGGATATGAAAGAGATTGCAGTGTTGCCAAGGAAAAGGCTCCACATGGCAGGGAATGGTGAGGGGGTGACCAGGAATATAGGCTAGAGCAGATTTCTTAAATATAAGCTAGAGCAAGGCATTGGGTTTTATGGCATGAAACCTAGAGAGCCATGAGGGTTGGGGGTGGTGTCATAGCAGAGATGGTTAAATAGCGAGTAAGAGCACAGCCTTTCAACTCAGGCAGATGTGGGTCCAAATCCTGACTCCACTGCTATCCCACTGCCTGGTCTTGGGCAAGTCACTTCGCCTCTCTGACTGCCGGCTTCCTGGATGATGAACGGGGAAGAAGAATCCTTGGCCGTGAGGGTAGTTGTAAGGATTAAATAAGGCAATGTAGATCAGGGGCCTTACAGAGACTCCGGCACATGGTGGGTGCTCAGTACAATGGGACTTACCTCCATTGTGACTGCCTCGTTGTGGCATGAGGCAAACACGCAGGAGAAGTGGGCACACGACTCGAGGCAAAAGGGGACGTTGTAGGTGGCTCAGATGAGCTGTTCTGTGGGCAGCAGGGGAGCCCTGCAGTCAGGGCCGCTGTGGGCCGGGAACACAGGGGAAGGGCATCACGCTCAAGCTGGACCATGGAGAATGAGTAGAAAGTAGGTGAGAGAGCGGCCAGGCAGGAGAACTAGGGGTGCAGCTTGTAGGGACAGTTGGTTTATGAGGCCCTGTGTAGGCTGGTTGAGCAGTAGGTGGGGTCTCTGGGGTAAAGGGATGGAAGAAATCAGGCTTGGCGGTCTGGGGCTTTTGATTTGTTGACTTGGCCCCACCTGAGGCCTCCTGTTATTCCCCTGTTCTGGCACCCTTCCTTCGTCTAAGAAGAGTATAGTCTCCTCCCCCCGTGGGGGTGCGAGTAGGGGTGCGTTGCGCATTTGTCACTCTGCGGGAGCTGGCAGTCCCAGTGCGTGCCTGGTTGGGGGGAGAGTGGTGTTTGCTTCAGTGGGGACACCTGCCTTTGGGCCCAACCACCTAGGATGGGGTTGGGCTATGTCTCCCACTTCCTCTTCCCAAGCGAGATGTCACCACCTTTGAGCTGTGTTACCCCCCCTCCCCAATCCCTATAGAATGCCCTCCAGAGGGAAGAGCCAGGGGTGTCCCTGACTCCAGCTGGTCCTTGTGTGTGGAGCCAGAGCCCACGATGGCCACTCTCAGGTCTCCCGAGTCCTGGCAGGAGATGACTAATGGCCTAGCGGCACCGATGTGTTATGTTTCGTTCTCTGCCCAAGCAGATAGATTCTTCTTTCCAGATAAAACGAATGCAGGCCCTTCCTGGGCTGTGTGCGGGTCCCTGCCCACCCCTCCTGGTTGCAGTCTGGTAGGGAACTCTGAAAGGTAAATGCGTTGATAAGCTGGTGGGGGCAGGGACGGCTACACCTTCAGGGGCCCTTGTAAACAGTGTAAAGTCACCTTGCTGTGCGGGACTAATGACGTCGCCGCAAGCCCAGTGGAGGCGGGTGGTACCACGTCTGCACAGGAGCCAGTGTCCCTATGGCAGGGAGGGGACTGTCAGGGCTTCACCTACCCAGGCCTTCTTTCCCGTGCGACACTCACTCAGCTGTGTCTCAGACGGAGTGCGAGACCTCCTGAACTTTCCGTTGCCTCCTCTGTAGAAGGGGTGTCATGGGTGACTTGTGTACCCGTCCCCCCACCAAAGGATATCAAAATCCTAACCCCCAGTGCCTGTGAATGTGAACTTACTTGGAAATAGGGTCTTTGCAGATGATCAACTTAAAAAGAGGACATTAGGATATCAGCCCTAATCCAGTAAGACTGCAATGTGGACACAAAGATACACACAGGGCGAACGCCACGTAAAGTTGAAGGGCACAGATTGGGGTGACGCCCCCATAAGCTGAAACTAGGAGAAAACTCACGCAAAACTAGGAGAGCGGCCTGGAACAGAGTCTCCCTCATTCCCTCAGATGGAACGAACCCTGCCCACGTCTTGGGCTTCTAGCTTCTGGAAGTGAGAGAAAGTAAATTTCTGTTGTTCTCAGCCACCCAGTTCTTGGTACTTAGTTATGGCAGTCCTAGCAAACTAACACAGAGGAATGAGAATCCTCCCCATGGGTGGACGGTACTGCTGTAACTAGGAAACCGTGTGAAGCGCCTGGCCCAGAGTGGGTGCTCACAAAGAGTCATCGAATCTTGAGGCCAGGAGGCTCTAGCTTTGGGGGAAGAACCAAAGCAAGCTCCAGTAATGTGGCTAAGGTGGGCGGTGGTGGGGGAGGGGGTGGCACACCTCGGAATGAGTGCAGGGGCAC
>NW_028014229.1:0-770 GCF_054177405.1 Leptonychotes weddellii
GGGTAGCTATCTACCAATTGAGGACACACCTGCAGCAACCACAGGGCATACTCTACTGAAAGTAAGGCCTGGTCTTCATTTTTCGAATGGCAGATATGCAAAAGACACTGAACATACAGCCCGACTTCTAAGTCAGAATCAGAGCTTTAATGAGAAAAGACCAGGGCTCTGACACAGGGGAGGGGGATATTGACCTGGACCAGCCTGAACATCTTAAACCCCCAAATTCCTCCAGCACACTGGGGTCCCAGAAGCTGCCTCACTCCCTACTGTCAGAACCTTGCCTGGAGACCTCACAATAGCCATACCTGAAGGAGGTGTTTTCCCGATGTTCTTCTTCTTGATGTTGGCGGGTCACAAAGTGTCTACAGACTCCCCACTCAGCCATCTGGAGTCTGGGCAGTCAGGGACTGGGCCCCTCCTGGAAAGCACTTCTATGCCCACCTCCTTTTCTGCCCCTCCTGGGGCCCCCACAAATACCTTCTAGTTTCTTGAAAGAACCATCTCTCCTCAACTCACAAACTTTCCCAGGTTTTCTATCTAGAAAGAGTCCTCTATTTTTGCAAGGATGTCTGGCTCCTGAAAACCAAAGCCAAGAAGAAACCTTCCAACTATTTTCCCCTTTGTGCACTGAGGCAATGAGCTCACAAGAACCTCGCAACTTAAACAGGAAATAGGATAGGTAAGGGAACAATCAGGAGGGGGACATGTGATTTCAAAGAATATGGACACATCTCTGTAAAAATAAGCTAAAAAAGTGATACGGGGGG
>NW_028014230.1:0-770 GCF_054177405.1 Leptonychotes weddellii
GATGCCAGTTCCCACTCCACTTGAACCACTTCCGACCCGAGTGGCTTTCTTTGAGCATGCTCCTTGACAACCTCGTGTCCCCGACCTGTGCAACATGCATTTTATCCCAGAGATGCTTGGAGATACTGACTGAAAATGGTTTGTCAAATATTAGCACATCAAATCAAGATAAGGTCTTGCTTCTAATTTGCTGCTCGGTGGTTTCACCTTGTACGTACCCTCTGCAGAAATGGTACACATCATAGGAAAAAATCTGTTCCTATCATCAATCCCCAAAAGGTCTACTTTCTAGGCATTCTGGGAACATTTAGTACAGGCTAAAAGAGTTCATTCCCCCATAGGTCCAGCTAATTTTGCCAGCTCCAGCTGTAGAATCCTGCATTTTGTTGTACTGATAACACATTGCTTCACAGTATGTAAATGTGCATGCTCTTTGCAGATGGGCAGTAATTATAAGACTAAACAAAATCACCGCAGTGGTCCTGTCTCCCTGGAGCACCTCACATCAGGAGTTTGGCTACTGACCTTTTCATTTGTCTCAACAAATAAAAAGAAAATTATTGACTTTTTTAAAAAAATATTTGCTTGCCTCCTCTTGAAGATAAATGATATAAATAAAATATCAGTCGCTTGTTTTTATACCATGCTTTGGAATTCCACCCGACTCAAGGCCATTCTCCTTCCAGGACTCCAGCTGTTTAACAGTTTTTCTGCCATCTGAGGATAAAATTTGTATTTAAGATGCTGTCTTCTGTAGGCTCAATGCTGGA
>NW_028014231.1:0-770 GCF_054177405.1 Leptonychotes weddellii
TTGGTTTCTGTTTCATTGATTTCTGCTCTGATCTTTATTATTTCTCCTGCTGGGTTTAGGCTTTATTTGCAAAAGTTAGTAAATTTAAATAGAAAGCTTGGTTAGTTACTATTTTATGCTAAAATAGCACTTGTTATTCTTTAGTCATACATTTGACATGAAACATTTGACATGAAGTAGATTATACATATTTGAAAGCAATGTACTCTTACCGACCAACCTTCAGCTAATTGAACACATCAAGCTCTTTTCCATCTTTAGCCTTTTAGACCAACTTTTTATTCTGTCAGAAATACTCCTTCACTTATCCTCACAGAGTACATTCTTTTGATTGTTACAAATTAATTTAAATATAATCTCTGACCATTTTAGCTAAAATATCTTTCCTCCCTCATTTTCTTTTTTTTATGATTTTTATTTTTTTGCTATGTTATGTTAGATGCTCCCTCATTTTCTATGATGATATATTCTATCTTCATGTTAGCATTTACAATTGAACTAAAATTCACTTATTTATTCAGTTGTTGCAAAATTATTTTCTCTCTTCCTCCACTAAAATGTCAGCTTCGGGAAGTTAGAGAGTTTTGAGGGATTCAAACATAAAAATTCACAGCTAATTCTCTAATACCTAAAATAGGATTAAGCATACTGTAACTAAAAATAAATAAATAAATTAATTAATTAATTAATTAAGCAAAGTGTGTGGACTACTTCATGGAATTTGGTGTGATTCTGCATATTCTCTAATGTAACATGTTTTTAATATAATG
>NW_028014232.1:0-770 GCF_054177405.1 Leptonychotes weddellii
TAGGCTCAGGGTTGGCCTCCAGGGGGCCCCCAAAAGTGCAGTTTCGCTTGGATGGGCATGCAGATTTCTCCTGCTATGAATGCTTTCCGGAGTTCCAAATGGTGGGGTTTCCTTCTGGGTGGCGGCCTGAGTCCCTTGATACTGCTCGGGTGTCCCGAATACTTGGGGTTTTGGAGCCAGGCTCTGGGGACAGACTGCTTAGAAGCCAATCTAGGGTTAGGCTTAGGGCTTAGGGGCATGACAGGCCTGATGTGCCAGCCCTGTGATGAGCTTCCCAGGGTCTGAGTTGAGGCCGTGGGTCACGGGGGAGTGTCAGGCTCAGGGATTGCATCCTGCGCACGTTGAAGTTGGGGTTCGTTGGGATGGACCGGCACAGTTTGCTGCTCTGAACGCATTCTGGAGTTCCAAATGGCATGTTTTCCTTTTTAGTGGCAGGCTGAGTCCTCTGGTACTGGTCAGGTGTCCGAAATCCCTGGGGTTTTGGAGCCAGGCTCTGGGGACAGACACCTCAGAAGCCCTCATAGGGTGCCGGTTAGGTCCTGGGGGCACGACAGGGCCAACCTGCCAGCAGTGTGGCCTGCTTACCGGGGGTTCGTCTTGAGGGCGGGTCAGGTTGAGTGTCAGGCTCAGGGCTGGCCGCCAGAGGGCGCCAAATTTGTGCGTGTGCTGGGATGGGCATTCAGAGTTCTATTCTGAACAGTTTCTGGAGTTCCAAGTAGTGTGTTTGAATTCTTTTTGGCAAGCTGAGTCTTCTGGTGTCGCTCAGTTAT
>NW_028014233.1:0-770 GCF_054177405.1 Leptonychotes weddellii
GGTCCACCAGCCCAGATGTGCAGAATTTCTTACAGCGGGGCTCCTGGCACACGGCCCGGCCCCGAGCAGGCACCCCCGGACAGAAGGAAGGCAGGGAGCCCCCACCGCTGGTTACGGCCCGTGCGGCTTGGCGGAGAAGCTTCCCCAGTGAGTGATGGCAGAGAAGCTTGAACAGAGAGCGTGGTGGCCGCTGTCGCCCCAGAATCAGGGGTCAGGCGGTCTCCAGGCCAAGCCCACGTTGCCAGAATTAATATGTAAGATAAACAGCCCGTGGAGGCACTGATCAAATTCTCCAGGCGTGGGTCAGAGGTCTGCTTTGGAGGTGTGAGAAAAGGTTTAGGGAGGACCGGGGTCAAATATGTGCAGCCAGACAGGCTGACCACTGGCCCCCCGAGGCGGGCAGCTTGGGGGCTGCACTTGGGGGAGGTGGAGCCGTCAGAGCGGACTCATTACTCGGAAAGGCCGAGAAAGTTGTCTGCCGCTGCTCTCGGCTGCCCGAGCACATCAGCGTCAGCCCGCGCCCGGGCCCCCAGGGCCCCGGGGCCCTGCTGCTTCCCGACCCACCGGCTCCGGCGCCGCCACGATTCCGGGGGAGAAGGAGGCCCGGTCGCCGGTGGGTGGAGGGGCAGGGAGCTGCCACGTCCTTGACAGGTGGCCCCCCAGCCTGCCATGGGGAGCTCACTACTTCCCAGGGCATTTTGGAGAGTGCTGACCGTCTGTGGCACCCTGGGTTTTCATGATTTCCCCTTTGAGAAAGCCCCTTTCCCACA
>NW_028014234.1:0-770 GCF_054177405.1 Leptonychotes weddellii
TATTTATTTATTTGAGACAGAGAGAATGAGAGAGACAGAGAGCACATGAGAGGGGGGAGGGTCAGAGGCAGAAGCAGACTCCCTGCCGAGCAGGGAGCCCGATGCGGGACTCGATCCCGGGACTCCAGGATCATGACCTGAGCCGAAGGCAGTCGCTCAACCAACTGAGCCACCCAGGCGCCCCTAGAGTCCAAACTTCTTACCAAGGCTCCCGGTGATTGGGCTCCCGCTGCCTTCTCTGGCCTCTCCCCAGTCACATCCCCCTGTCAATCAGCGTGCGTGCGGAGCCACACCAGGGCTATACACTCTCAGCTCTGGCCCTTCACCTGCTGTTCCTTCTACGCAGAACACTCTTCCAACCCCTTCCAAACCTGGCTCACCCATGTGGTCTTCCAGCTTCAGTGCAGACACCTTCCATCACTAAGCCTTGCCTGATTCCCCCGCCCTCCTCAGACTGACCAAGCATCCCCCACCTGTGCTCTCACAGCACCTGTGTGGCCCCTGGGGTGGGCTCTGAAGCCAGAGCTCTCAGCTGTGTGACCTTCGGCAAGTTGTTTAACCTCTCTGAGCCTCTCTCTCCCCTTCTGTTTAATGGGTGATACCCACTGTACATCTACACCTGAGTTTCAGTAAGCATTAAGTGGATTTTTGCAAAGCACTCAGCAACATGGCTGACATACAGCACTCCTCTCGATAAACATGACCATCGTAGTAGATGCTTCATTAATATTTTTTTGAATGGGGGCGCCTGGGTGGCTCAGTTGGTTAAG
>NW_028014235.1:0-770 GCF_054177405.1 Leptonychotes weddellii
ACCCCGGACTCCGGCCGCCCCGCGACCCCCGCCCCGCGTCCTGCGACCCCGGACTCCAGCCGCCCCGCGACCCCTGACCGGTGCTCTGAGGGCGAACGCAGGGGCTGCCCTCCGGCCGCCCAGCCTCACCTCCAGGCGCGCCGCCCCCCGCGCCGGCCAGGCCCCAGCGCCCCGCGACCAGCTGAAAGAGGAGGAGGAGGCGGAGCGGCCGGGACCCGAGGCCGAGGACCACGGGCCGGGACCCCCACGCAGACATCGCCCGGCCCCGCGCGGGAACGCAGGCGGCCGCCTCACGACGGCCGCGCGGGGAAGGGAACTCGGGCTCCAGAGGGATGAAACCGGGAGGTGGGTCAGAGCCAAGGGGGAACGGCGCTGCTGCGGAGTGGCTGCTCAGATCGTGCTCCTCAGTCCCGGGCCGGCGCGGCCACCTCCGCCTGCAGGATTCCCGCGGACTCGTGGCGTCTGAGGAGGCTCGCGCGCCTGGCCCCGCCCCCGCCCCGCCCTTGCCCCCGCCCCGCCCCGCCCTTGCCCCGCCCACCTGCCCGTTGCCCCGCCTCCGTTTTCCCCGGCCCGCCTTTGGCCCCGCCTTTGGCCCCCCCCTCTGCTTAGAAGCTAGCTTAGAGCCAGAGCTCCGCCTTTTCCGCGCATGGCCCCGCCCCCAGATGGCCCCGCCCCCGAGCTGGCCGGGCCCAGGGCCCCAGCTCCCGCGACTGCAGCCGGGCGCTCAATCCCGGGAAGCGGGAGGCCCGGGCTGACGCCCCTGGCCAGTC
>NW_028014236.1:0-770 GCF_054177405.1 Leptonychotes weddellii
CAGGTTATGCAGGAATGAATTATTATAGGATACTCACAGCTTAAAAGATCACTGGAAGTACTCAACAAATAAGGTTGAGCTTTCCTAAATGACTCTCAAAGCCACAGGAATAATTGGGTCACCAAAAAAGCTACTGTGTCTCTTACAGTCAGGAAGCCCCTGGAGACATCATCAGTCCCACAGCCAAGAGACCACCACATATCCCATGATCCACAACACTGGAAGCATGCCCCACCTGCACCCTGCCTTTTGACACCATTAAAGACAATGACTGGACCCTGAGACAAATACATATGGCTCTATAAACATGCCTGACAACAGAAAAAGCAGAAGCTAATCATCTGCTCACTTCAGCCTCCCTACATTCATGTAAGTGCACCCGATAAGCTAAGTCTTGATCCTATCTAAAACTTGACCTGCAAGGGAGTCTGGGAAATGTAGTTCTTGACATTCCAGCCTCTACAAGAAGAGAAGATCCTAGAAAAAGAGTGGAATGGCTGCCACAAATCTATAGGTATGTTAACTTTGCCTCTGATCTGACCCTCAGATTTACACATAATTGAATTGTCTGCAGTGCCTGATATTTTTTAATTCATTTTGGTAACCACTATTCCCCCAACTCTGTCAAACAGTTAGTCTATAATCTTTCAGTACACTAAATGTACACAGCATTTCTCAAACTTTAATGGAAAAATTATTACAGACCCCCAATGTTTGTCAAAATTATTTTTATTACAATGTAATTTAAAATGTAGAAACATAAAAATAGT
>NW_028014237.1:0-770 GCF_054177405.1 Leptonychotes weddellii
CGGGAAGCTCCCAAGGAGATTACCACTGAAGAAATGGGCCTCGGGGCAAAAGGCATCAGGGGAAATCCTAAGCAGGCCACCGACCTCTGTGTGCAGAGGGGCGGTCCCTAGCTCAGATGCTTATGGATGGCCGCGTGAGTATGGGGGCGCCCTGAAAATGCTGGCTCATTTAGGGGACTGTGGGCTGCGGCAAAGAAGCAGAAGACAAGGGTGCGCGCTGCGCTGGCCTCGACTGTGGACAGTTCATGTGGCCACCGAGGCCCAGCTAGAGGCCGTGGCTTGAGTTAAAGAGCTGAGATTAGAGACGGACGTGGGAATGTCCCCCAGTCTGCTGCCTTCCGGGCTGGCGGACAAGGTGGGAAGGCAGAGTAAGAAGCAAGCTATGAGGATGAGGGCACAAGACACCTCCGATCAACGAAGCCTGGTTCAGACGCTAAGAGATGGAATCTCTAAGAAGGCAATCAGAACAAAGAGGAGGGTGTTGTGGTAATTGATGAGGAAGCAGATAAAGTGGCCCATGACTCTGACCCCTGACACAAAGGAAAAAATTTATTTTTTTTTAAAGATTTTATTTATCTATTTGATAGAGAAAGCGTACAAGCAGGGGGAGTGGCAGGCAGAGGGAGAGGGAGAAGCAGGCTCCCTACGGGGCTCGATCCCAGGACCCCAGGATCATGACCAGAGCTGAAGGCAGAGCTTCACTGACTGAGCCACCCAGGCGCCCCCACAAAGGAAAAATATAAAGAGCAGCTACCCCAAAACTTCAAGAA
>NW_028014238.1:0-770 GCF_054177405.1 Leptonychotes weddellii
CGATCCCGGGACTCCAGGATTATGACCTGAGCCGAAGGCAGTCGCTTAACCAACTGAGCCACCCAGGCGCCCCTACCAGCTTCATTTTTAAGTAGCATGTTCCATTTAGTTGGCTCTTTGTTGTGATGGTAATTTTAAATGGATTTAGAATATTCCTTTGTGGATGAACCACAATTTCCTCTATTATTTAACAGACATACATTAATTGTAGTAATGGATATGAACATTATCAGCATTTTATTGGGAAGCCTACTGACTTTTTTAAATAACGGAGTGGCCACTTTTATCTTTTTTAAATTATTTATTTATTTATTTATTTATTTATTATTAGAGAGAGAACCAGTAGGGGGAAGGGCAGAGGGAGAGGGAGAAGCAGACTCCCCACTGAGCAGGGAGCCCAATGTGGGTGATCCCAGGACCCCAGGATCGTGACCTGAGCTGAAGGCAGATGCTTAACCAACTGAGCCAGCCAGGCGCCCCTGGAAGTGACAACTTTTAAAAAGTTATTCCAGATAAATACTAGAATTATATGATTGTTTATGGCATGAAAGTGAAGAAAATGTTATTGGTGTAGACAGGCAACCTGGATTGGAGGAGTTTAGAATGACATTTGCTAAGTAGTTTGGCTCTCGCTCTCATGAATTAATATAAAAAAATGGAACTCTTTATCATGTGAATTGAGGACATTTAATGTAGGGTCTTTTTCCTTTTTTTTTAAGGCAGTATGAGATTTGACCTAGAAATAGTGTAACCCTTGTGATGAGGTTAGG
>NW_028014239.1:0-11531 GCF_054177405.1 Leptonychotes weddellii
TAAACCTAACCAAAGAGGTAAAAGACCTGTACTCTGAAAACTATAAAACACTGATGAAAGAAATGGAAGAAGACACAAAGAAACAGAAAGACATTCCATGCTCATGGATTGGAAGAACAAAAAGTGTTAAAACATCTATACTACCCAAGGCAATCTACAGATTTAATGCAATCCCTATCAAAATACCAAGAGCATTTTTCTCACAGAACTAGAACAAACAATCCTAAAATTTGTATGGAATGACAAAAGACCTCACATAGCCAAAGCAATCTTGAAAAAGAAAAGCAAAGATGGAGGCATCCCAATTCTGGACTTCAAGTTATATTACAAAGCTGTGGTAATCAAAAAAGGATAGTACTGGAACAAAAATAGACACACAAATCAAGGGCCACAAAATAGAAAATTCAGAAATAAACCCACAACTCTATGGTCAATTAGTCTTTGACAAAGCAGGAAAGAACATCCAATGGGAAAAAGTCTCTTCAACAAATCATGTTGGGAAAACTGGACAGCAACATGCAAACGAATGAAACTGGACCCCTTTCTTATAGCATACACAAAAGTAAATTCAAAATAGATTAAAGACCTAAATGTGAGACTTGAAAGCATAAAAATTTTAGAAAAGAGCACAGACAGTAATTTCTCTGACATCAGCCATAACAACTTTTTTCTAGATAGGTCCCCTGAGGTAAGGGAAACAAAAGCTAAAATAACTACTGGGACTACATCAAAATAAAAAGCTTTGGCTTATTTTGTTCCCCAGTGAGGAGCAAAATCAATAAGACTAAAAGGTAACCTGCAGAATGAGAGAAGATATTTGCAAATGACATATACCTAATAAAGGGTTAGTATCCAGAATATGTAAAGAATTCATCAAACTCAACACCCAAAATACAAATAATCCAATTAAAAAATGGGCAGAAGACATGAACAGACATTTCTCCAAAGAAGACACCCAGGTGCCCAACAGACACATGAGAAGATGTTAATCATCACTTACTGTCAGGGAAATACAAATCAAAACTACAATGAGATATCACCTCATACCTGTCAAAATGACTAAAATCAACAACACAAACAACAACAGGTATTGCCAAGGATGGGGAGAAAGAGGAATGCTCTTACACTGTTGGTGGGAATTCAGACTTTGCAGCCACTGTGGAAAACAGTATGGAGGTTCCTCAAAAAGTTAGAAATAGAACTACCTATGAACCAGCAATCCTACTACTGGATATTTTCTGAAAGGATACAAAAACACTAATTCAATGGGATACATGCACCCCAGTGTTTATAGAAGCATTATTTACTAATAGCCAAGATATGGAAACAGCCCAAGTGTCCGCTGATTGATGAATGGATAAAGAAGATGTGATATATATCTACCATGGAATATTACTCAGCCATAAAAAAGAATGAAATCTTGCCATTTGTAAAGACACAGTTGGAGCTAGAGAGTATCCTGCTAAGCAAAATAAGTCAGTCAGAGAAGGACAAATATCATATGACATCACATTTCAGGATGTGGGATTTAAGAAACAAAAAAAACGAACAAAGGAAAAAAAGATAAAGAGAGAGACAAACCAAGAAACAGACTCTATTTATAGAGAACAAACTGATGGTTACCAGAGGTGAGAGGGGTGGGTGAAAGAGGTGATGGAGATTGAGGAGTGCACTTATTGTGATGAGCACTGGGTGATGTATGAAAGTGTTGAATCACTATATTGTACACCTGACATTAATATAATACTGTATGTTAACTAACTCAAATTAAAATAAAAACTTTAGGGGTGCCTGGGTGGCTCAGTCAGTTAAGCAGCTGCCTTCGGCTCAGGTCGTGATCCTGGGGTCCTGGGATCGAGTCCCATGTCCGGCTCTCTGCTCAGCAGAGAGCCTGCTTCTCCCTCTCCCTCTGCCTGCCACTCTGCCTACTTGTGCTCTCTCTCTATCATTCTGTCAAATAAATAAATATAAATAAATAAATAAATAAATAAATAAATAAATAAATAAATAAATAAATAAATAAAAACTTTAAAAAAAAATAGGTAGATCCAAAGGGCATATTGTGGAGATCATAAAGAATGTGAAAGTAAAGAGTTCTAAAAATACAGTGAATTATGAAAAATTATATATCACTGTTTGACAAGACTGGATTCCATTGATATGAGATATCACGCTTCAATGAAGGTCAAAGGAATTTCACTAAACCATTATTCAGCCAATGGTCAATGTGATAGAACACCTAATTTGTCTTTGTCAAAAGTTAGAGATGAAGCACTTAATTTATTTTAAATGTTGGTTAGAATGGCCAATATAAAGATAGTTATTGGGGTGCCTGGGTGGCTCAGTCGGTTAAGCGACTGCCTTCGGTTCAGGTCATGATCCTGGAGTCCTGGGATCGAGTCCCACATCGGGCTCCCTGCTCGGCGGGGAGCCTGCTTCTCCCTCTGACCCTCCCCCATCTCGTGTTCTCTCTCTCTCTGTCTCATTCTCTCTCTCAAATAAATAAATAAAATCTTTTAAAAAAAAAAGATAGTTATTAATTACAACTTCTGTTTGAAAATGTTTTCATCATAAATATTTTGCCTTTATTTTTTTTTCAGTCACATTACTTTAGTCAGAAGATCTAGGCATTTGAGGCAAATGTGGTATGTCCTTCAAGGTTTACTAAAGTTGGCTCATTTACCAAAAAATATTTAATTCATTAAGCAAATATTTATTTTGAGCACTTACTATAGACAAGACAATGTGCTAGTTATTCTGAGGATGGGTCTGATATGGGATTATTAACTCCTTCAGGGTCTTATAAACAAGAAGAACAGAAAAAGCCTGCACAAATAGACTGTTTCAAAGTATAAATTTATATATTTCATAACTAATGTGCTGATAAAAATTTATTAGAACTCTGAATAGGAGACATTTCATTGTATTTTAAGTTTTAATTTATATTTCAGATTTCCGGGTAGGTTTTATCTATTTACAGATCTCCAAGAACAGACATGTTAATAGACATTCAACAAATATTTATTGAAGGAATGAATGAAACTAAGGATTCTGGCATGTTTTCTTTTCAAGCAATGCTATTATAGAATCATCCTTTATTTGTATATTTCATATAAAATAAATGAATATTTCCTTGAGGCAAAAGGCCATACCATGGCTCATTTTATATTCTTCACAGAACCTGGTTGGTGGAGTTAATGCACAATAAAATTTTCTGAATAAAATGAATTAATTAATCACAAAGCATACTTTAACAATGTACAACTAAACAACTCTAATGCATTTGTCAAAACTCATAGAATTCTATGCAAAAAAGGATATATTTCAGTGTATGTTAATTTACTTCAATAAACTTTTAAAAAAAACCTCTAAAAGGTTGAAATACTAAGAAAATTCATTATGCCACAAAGCAAGAACTCTAGAAGTGAAGTGATTGCGAGTTCAGTTGATTTAATGGCTCAACAACAGCATTAAGGATCCAAGTTCTTTCTCTCTGCTCTGCCATTTTGGGTGGTTCATTTTGTCCTCAGGGCAGTTCCTCTCATGGTTAGAAAATTCTACAATAGTTCCTCATGTGACATCATCCAAACATTAAAACATCCAGAGGAAGAGAAAACCATCTCCTCTGTGTATCTTTTTTAAAAATAAGTTAACTTTTCTTAGTAGCCTCCCACAGACTTTTCCTCATGTTTTGGTGGCCAGGTTTGTCTCTTGTTTGTGTCCAAACCAAAGACTCCTAGAGGATGGAACTGCTTTGATTGGCTTAGAACATCAATTTGAACCCCGTCACCCTCCATCCCACAGAGGACCTGGGACCAGGCTTCCCTAGACACGTGGCTCTCCCAAAAGTTTGCATATAACAAAATCACATCTGGGCGCCTGGGTGGCTCAGTCGTTAAGCGTCTGCCTTCAGCTCAGGTCATGATCCCAGGGTCCTGGGATCGAGTCCCACATCGGGCTCCCTGCTCGGCGGGAGGCCTGCTTCTCCCTCTCCCACTCCCCCTGCTTGTGTTCCTGCTCTCGCTGTCTCTCTCTCTGTCAAATAAACAAATAAAATCTTTAAAAAAAAAAAATCACATCTGTTGGGAAGTAAGGGTGGAAAGAAAGAAAGGATGCTAAATCAGCAACCAACAGTGCAGTACAATGCTACATGGAATGCTTTCTAAGTACTGAAAAAGTAAATTTCCATTTAGGATAAGACTAGAATCTCAGATACCAAGACAAAGTCTCAAGAGAACGTGAACCCAAGTAAAGTGAGTTTTTTACTTGCTCCCCCTTCACTTCCATCACAGATGACCCTCACTCCCCCTCCAAATGTTCTGCCCTTAGCTAATTGCCAGTTACCAGAGACCCCCCCCGCAAACCCTTCAGACCCCTACTCCTAGAGCCAGGCCTTGCCTACACCTTAAAGCCACTATTTCTCCTTCTATCAAAAGTTACCTAGACTCCCACCTAATTTTTAGGGTTTTATCCTCAGCAATCTTATTACTTGTTGTTCCCCCCCCCACACTCCTTTTAAACTGTTTTCAGGAATCCCAGACCCAATAACTCACCAAAGTGCAGTTTCACAAGTTCCTGTGAAGTAAAAATGGCCTCAATTCAAAAATAAATCTCATCTCTGAGTATAGTATGTGACTCTGAGGCAGGCTGAAAAGGAAAAATCAGGGAAAAAAAGATTTCCTAGAGGCCAGCTAGTATGTATACATCATGTCCTCTATCACTGTCTTTCTCCTTCCTGTGCTCTGTAGGCTCTGTTCTTCTTGTATCAAGAGTGGGTGATATATCATATCAAATACATGACATTCATGACAGCTGGAAAGCTGTTGGAGAGAGGGGTAAAGAAAGATGAGTAATGGGGAACAAAGTCTCAGGACCTTCAAGGCAGCTGCTGAAGCTGTTGAATGGCTCAGCTCCCCCTACAGGACGCCATGTGACATAGCAGCACACACTTGGAAGGTACCATTTTGTTCATCTCCTGGCCTTCCTGCACTCTCATGTAAGAGAACCCAGTCACGGGCACCATCTCCAGCCTTCCTACACCAGAAACTTTTTCCTGGCCTTCCTTAACCTTTGCTGATAGTCTCAAATATCTGGCAGTAAAATGTTTTCCAAAATTAAAAAATGAACTCCAAACATTCCCAAGTGGGAAGTTGAACTGAAAAACATCCAGTGTCTCCTTCCAACTCTAAGATACCATTGTCCTTCCTGTCAGATTACAAGCTGTTCATGTAGCAGGCTCTGGCCTGAGTTCACGTATGACCTGTAAAAACTCTAACACCTCTGTCGTTAGGCAGAAAAACAACTGCTGCATCTAGGACATAGGGGAGAAGCCTTGTGTGTGTCAAATCTCCAGAGAGCCCAGGACTAGTGGTTCCCAATTGTTTATTCTAAGGAAAAGTTCAACAAGGTTGTGTGCGCACACACACACAGCCTCCTACACATGGGTGTATCAGAAAGAAAGCAAGGACAAGCATGGGAGAGAAAGAGAGAAGAGAATGCTCTCTGTTTTGTGTTTTATTGTGTTGCACTTAGAGAAAATACAAGCAGCCAGAACTGAATTTCTTATTCTAGAAACCTCTTTCATCACAGTCAGATGACTGTTAATGATTGGGCAGCTGACAGAGTTACACTAGTGCCATCTAGCTCTCACTACCACAGCCTGGCATCCTACTCCCAGCCTGCTGAGAGGTTTAGAGTTAGTCACAGCCCAGTGAAACTCAGCTAATTGCCATTACATGATGATGAAAGCAAGCAAAACCCGCAAAACAGATTTATGTCTAAATTATTTGTCTACATTTCATACTGAGTTTCCACTGAAGATATCAAGACAGATCCTCCTTATTGAACATAGGTTAAATGTTGCCCTTGGTTAGTTTTGTTAGCCAAACTTCCACCGACTTTACATTGATTACCTCCTATCTTCCTTGAAAAGCTGTCAGCAGACAGTGTTACAGATTATAGATCTAAAATCAACAGATCACTGGTTTTGCAAGTTCCCAGGGCATTTATGAAAATCTCTAAAGGACAGTGGTAAAATTTTATTTTAACTCACCCACATTAAATAACAGAGTTTTTCCACACAGTATTTGTGAGGAAGAAATATGGGGGCACCATATAAAATAACTAAATGGGTGTCATTCTTGCAGAAAATCAAAGATCCTTGTTATAGGCATTATCTAGAAAATGTCTAAGAAACAATTTTATGATGCTTCCAGATAATAAATTCTTTTTTAAAAAAGACTTATTTATTCATTTATTTTAGAGATAGAGAGCACACAAGCAGGGGAGGAGCAGAGGGAGAGAGAGAGAGAGGAAGCAGATTCCCTGCTGAGCATGAAGCCTGATGTGGGGCTCAATTCCAGGACCCTGAAATCATGACCTGAGCCAAAACCAAGAGTCAGATGCTTAACCAACTGAGCCACCCAGGCATCCCCAGATAATAAATTCTTTACTAGAGTAATCAATTGTGGGGAATTTTGCCTACATCCCATCACTAATGCTGACTCGTTGGGAGGGGGGAGGCAGGAGAGGAACACTAAAGGTCAAAGGGGCAAGACCAAAGCAGCATTGGATTTCTTCCCTGAAATAAGTAGTAACATAGTGAAAGGAGAATGATCTTTGTTTGGCTTTACAAACTTGGAATCAAATATTCACACAGGCACTTTCTAGATGTTTGGGGAAATTAACCTCCCTGAGCCTTCCAGTGTTACTGTAAAACATAGTGGAGATAATGTCTGTAAAATATCTAAAACTGCATTTCAGATAGTCTTTAATATTCTATGTCAATATTATTAAAACATCAAAGAGGAACACAACTATGTACTGGCATCTTTACAGGTGTCATAGTCAGTCATTAGGATATTTGTATCTCTCATAATCTGGTTATGATTTGAGTCAGTGATTTATGAGGGGCAAAACGTTCCCTATCACGTTACCTTTCCTGTGCATCATCTGACTTCCAAAAATAGGGACAGTGCATCTTTTAGCAGAAATAGATGTCTGAAGGGCGCCTGGGTGGCTCAGTCGTTAAGTGTCTGCCTTCGGCTCAGGTCATGATCCCGGGGTCCTGGGGTTGAGTCCCGCATCGGGCTCCCTCCTCGGGGGGAAGCCTGCTTCTCCCTCTCCCCCTCCCACTGCTTGTGTTCCTGCTCTCGCTATCTCTGTCTCTGTCAAATAAATAAATAAAAATAAATAAATAAATAAATAAATAAATAAATAAAATTAAAAAAAAAAGAAATAGATGTCTGAAATAGCTGTTAAACCATCTGAGTGTCAAAGTCCTAAGTACGAGGTAAATTAACCTGAAATAGAGTTGTAGCAGAAAAGAGTCAAGTGCTTGTATTCGGCAACGGTGATGGTGCTGAGGAGCAGGATTCTTTCTGGGAGTCAGTTTGGTAGGGAAACAAGCAACAGATCGCCTGCCCCAAGAAGCCCAAGATTGCCACACAGCCTTTCCATTTACCAGCTGTGTGGATAGAAATAAATCTATTCTCTCAGAAGCTTAACTACCTTATTTGTAAAATAGGGATTATGTTTTTACTACCTCTCAAGGATTGTTGTAAAAACAAAAAAGATAATGTATCTGAAAGTCTTTCACCGATCTTGTTTTCCATCTCAGGGATCAATCCACCCCATGTAGCAGTGGCTCAAGCCAGAATCCAGCAGCTTCTCTGACTCTTATCTCTCTCTCCCATCACCCTCTATCTCCAACCCATCTACAAGGTCCATTTACCTCTACTCCCTAGACATTATCTGCGTCTGTGCACTCCTTTCCATCTCTACTGGTACCACCCCCAGGAAGGCACCAAAATCTCTTATCCCAAATACCACCACAGCCTCCTAACCAAACTGCCCCTTTGTACTTTGACCGCACTAAAAAATATTGTCCAAATAGCATTCAGAATGACCTTTTTAAAACGTAAATCAAGGGACAACCAAATGCTACATACGTCCTTCTGGATATATTCAACAACTTTATAAAATATTCTTGACAAGTAAGTTAAA
The DNA here is from genome assembly GCF_054177405.1 of Leptonychotes weddellii. Lineage (NCBI taxonomy): Eukaryota > Metazoa > Chordata > Mammalia > Carnivora > Phocidae > Leptonychotes > Leptonychotes weddellii. The sequence continues at coordinate 8,005 of NW_028014239.1, forward strand.
CTTAAACACCCCTGCCCACTTCAGTAGTGTCCAGCTCCTCACCACTCTCCCCTACTGGGCTCCAGCCTCCTCGGCCAGACCTAAGGCCACTAAGATTTTCCTCTCTTTTTTCTTCTGAAAGTTTTACAGTTTTTTAACTCTTACATTTAGCCTATGATTTTCCATATCAAATTTATTTTTTATATCTGGTATGAGGTAAGATTTGAATCTTTTTTTGTTGCATATGGATATCAATTGTTTTCACACCACTTATTGTAAGATTATCCTTTTCCCATTGAATTCCTTTGCCACCTTTATAGAAAATAAATTGACCATACATATGTGGGTCTATTCCTGAACTCTACTGCGTTCTCATTGTGCTATGTCCTTATTTGTATATATGTTGGCACGGGCTTATAAGTAAGTCTTGAAATCTGGTAATGTTAAGTCTTTAAGCTTAATAAAGCTTAAAAGAAATACTTTTTCAAAAATGGTTTTGGCTTTGATAGGTCCTTTCTATTTCCATTTAAATCAACTTGTCAGTTTCTACCAAAAAATCTGTCACCTAAGTCACTTTCTATCCATTGACTGATTTTAATTCTCGTATGACACTTAACTTTTTTTTTATCATCTCTCTTCCCACGGGAATATAAGCTTTATGAGGGGAGGAAAAGTACCTATCATTTCCTTTTTCCTCCACTGTATCTCCAGTTCCTTGAATGAGACCTTACACATAATAGTTTTGCAATAAGTACTTCCTGAATAAATGAACTCATTAGTCTAAGGACTTATTTTTCCCATGACAAACCTTACTGTTATGAATGTCTCCCTTGCCATTGAAGGACTTGGGGGCTGATACTCCTTCCATGGTGTCTTCTTGAATGAGAGGAGTTTTCAAGGCTATCACTATCCCCTCTGTACCTACAAAGATTGAGAACAGCCAAAATGTAATGGAAAGGGCTTCGGTCTCAAATTTAGATTAAAATGTCTAATTCTGCTCTGCCACTAACTAGGAGTGTGACCTTGGGAAAGTCACTTAGCCTTTCCAGAACTCTTTTTTTAAATCTGTAATATGAGGGTAACAATTGCCTATATTTTATACGTACGTTATGAGAATTCAATGAGATAATTACGTAAATCATTTGGTACATTGCCCATTATAAAACAAATTATTACTAAGTATTATTGTATTATTATTTAGATGATTACAACTTTTAGAAGCTTATTTGGGGTTGTTTCAGGACACATTGAAAGCTAGGGGGAAAAAAATAAAGAAAAATAAAACCCAAAATAACAGAAATTCTTCCAGAGGTAGGAACTGGAAAATTAGTAGTAACTCTGGGCCTGGCTGCCTTGGGTGTAACCTTGTACCACTCCCTGGTCTGAAATGAAGCTGCTTAGCTGACCCAGGCCTTGTTACAACCAGCATTCCTCACCAACAAGCCTCCTTTCCAGAAAGTAGGATTTAGATCTTCACCAACAAATGTTTTTTATTCCCAAAGTCTTCTTCATTTTACCCAAACTGCTCTTCATGCCATTTCCCCAGGACCTGGCTTCCTCAATGTCAAACCAACACATTTAAGCATATAAGCCATAGTTGTTTAAAATCATGTGAAGTTAGTGGTTTTCCTCATTAATGTCATTATTTGCTAGAAACAGGAAGATTGAACAAGGTCGGAAGAAAGGCTGGGAGAAGCTGAGTGAAGGTACAGCCTGCTTTATGTGTGGGGGAGGGGGAGAAGGAAGAGAGGGAGATAGAGGGGGGAGAGAGAGAGAAGGAGGAAGGGAGGGAGAGAGGGAGGGAGAGGGAGAGAGGGAGGAAGGAAGAGAGGGAGGGAGGGAAAGAGAAGGGCGGAAGGGATAGAAATGGGGGAGGGGGAGGGAGGAAGATAGGGAGACAGGGAGAGAGAGAGAGGCAAAGAAAGAGAGAGAAGGAGGGAGAGAGGGAGTGAGGAAGAGGAAGGGAAAGAGAAGGAAGGAGGGAGAGAGAGAGGGAGAGAAAGGGAGAGAGGAAGGGAGGGAGACATGGACAGGGAGAGAAATGGGGGAGAGGGGAGGGAGGGAGACAGGGACAGGGAGAGAAATGGGGGAGGGGGAGGGAGGGAGAGAGAGGAGGAAGAAAGGGAGGGAGGGAGAGAGTACATAATAAGGGAAAGCACCTGTACTAGCAGGACTTGGAACTGGAGAGGACATCAGACCATCTCTTCCTTAAGGACTACTTCAGGGACTCAAATCTTCCTGTGTCTGCTCAGGACAGGCTTGGAATCCAGAGCAGAGACTGGAGGGAAACAGCAGCTCTGCGCTGCAGTCAGGATGGGGTAGACAGGATGACTGGCTGAGTCTGTTCATGCTTTGGCTAAAGCATTTGGCCTCTGTCAGGTGTACACACAACACAGGGTGGGCTGGGCAACTGAAAGGCATTTAAGTAACATGGGAACGGGACCTATCTCTCCCAGGGTCCAGTGACCTATGCTGACCTTCACCCCTTGAGGGGTGCAAGTAGGAGACAGGAGTCTCGATAAGAAAGAGGGCACAAAGCCCTATGTAGGAAGCTTCAGAACTGTTCCCATGAACCAGAACTCTCACTGCTAAGCATGATAAACTGCACAGGGCAAGCGAGTTGACAAACCCGACCCACAGGGGAGAGCAGGCAGTGTGTTAGAAGAGGGGGGTTCTGGTCCGTGGCACACATGAGCCCTACCAGCTGCCTGTGTTCAGCCTTCCAGGAGGACCACTGAGTGCCAGAGAGCAAAGGCGTGTGTCACTCCCCACCCAGCATACAGAGGATGCAGGACATCCCTCAGAATAGTCTCAGTTTCCTCCACAATGGATCACACATTAATATCCATGCAGACTAGAAAAATGTTTTTTCTGACAGGGAGGGGAAGTTTATCTCTAATCTGCCCTGTCCTTGACTCCCACTTGCCAAACACTAGTCCATTCTCAGCTTGCTTTCTGTGACAGAGCAGGGTGCTGGGCAAACCAGAAAGTGGAACCCAAGAAAGAGAAGGCACAAGAGACTGACAAAAACTTGTCACCACAGACCACCTTCAGAATGGCTGGAAAGTACAGTGCACTTGGAGGAAAGATGCTAGATAAGAGGACACAATGCTGCAGAGACAATACTTTGCAAAACTGAAGGCAGTGAGACCTGAAAGAGCATCCCTCAGTTGAAGTGCTCTATGTTTGCAATGCAGCATGAACCATCAGAGCTCAAGGAAGGTAGAAAGACTTACCTGGTTCCACCCTCATACCAACAAGGTAGAAGAGAGCAATTATCCCCAATGTACCCGAGAGAAAACAAAAGGAAGGAAGCTTAGAATCCCGGAGGTCTGCCAACAAACAGAAGTCCAGGACCACATGGCTTCACAGGCAAATTCTATCAGACATCTAAAGAAAAACTAATACCTATTCTTCTCAAACTAATCCAAAACATAAAAAAGGAAGGAAAACTTTCAAATTCATCCTATGAGGCCAGGATTACCCTGATACCAAAACCAGATAAAGACACCACTAAAAAAGAGATCTTCAGGCCAATATCCCTGATG
>NW_028014240.1:0-770 GCF_054177405.1 Leptonychotes weddellii
TCCCCACTGAGCAGGGAGCCCGATGCGGGACTCGATCCCCGGACTCCAGGATCATGACCTGAGCCGAAGGCAGTCGCCCAACCAACTGAGCCACCCAGGCGCCCTAAAATAAGATTTGTAATCAAACTCCGGCACAATGTGTATTAGATAAACAAACAAGGCCCTAGAGATTCTGTGCCAGAGGGACAGACAGGAGGAGAGTACGCTTTGCTTGTGTTGGTTGTGTTCCTGATGCTCTCCTTAAGAAATGCACAGACCAATGCCACGAGTCAATAAATAATTCAGATAAAGGACCCCTGCCAAAATTGACATTTGCTGTAGGCATAACCAGATGACTCATTTTATTGACACAATCATGTCAAGAATTTATGACTTATTTATGAATGTCAGAATCCATGGAAGCAGGGGAGGCAGGAGATCAACAAATCGGTAGAAACATGGCTGAGCACACAAATTCATTTTCTTCTTCACAGCACATGTTTCTTAACTATTTGTTTAGTTCCTTATTATCTTGCATGAAACATCATGCTTTCATATGGCAAGAGTCTGGAGTTTTATTTTTATTTATTTATTTTTTTTAAAGATTTTATTTATTTATTTGAGAGAGAGAGAATGAGAGACAGAGAGCATGAGAGGGAGGAGGGTCAGAGGGAGAAGCAGACTCCCTGCCGAGCAGGGAGCCCGATGCGGGACTCGATCCCGGGACTCCAGGATCATGACCTGAGCCGAAGGCAGTCGCTTAACCAACTGAGCCACCCAGGCGCCCAAGA
>NW_028014241.1:0-770 GCF_054177405.1 Leptonychotes weddellii
AATAAATAATAAAAAAATAAATAAATGTATTGTGGACATTTTGTTTCATCCTGCCCGGTGTCTTAATCACTCAGACGCAACCGGCCACCAGTAACCACGCCCACTCAAGAATGTGCCTAACTAGGAGGTTTGTCCATACCGGCGCGCCGTACTGACGGTGGCAGCGCGCAGGCGCAGTTCCCGCCTCCCAGCGGCGTGTTTCTGTTTCCGGGAATTCCCTATATCTTGGGGGGTGGGGGCGGTTTCTTTATAGTCCGCCTCCGGCAGCGGTATACGCTGTTTTCCAGTCCTTTGCACCGCAGGCCCCCAGCTCCTGGGCCGCTCTTCCGGCTCGCTCGCCTCAACCGGCAACAGACCCATGGCGGAGCGTGGGGAACTCGATCTGACCGGCGCCAAACAGAACACCGGAGTGTGGCTGGTCAAGGTATGTTCGTGCGACGCCGGCTTGCGTTACTCCTAGTTTAAGTAGTTTAAGTGACTTGAAACTGTCCCACTGCGTAAGCCTTTTAAAGTTCTCTACGGCTATCTCGTTAGAGCTACACATGTGCAAACTAGTTTGCAGGCGAGGCACTTGGTTGAGGGACGCAGTCCTTGAAACAATTAAGAGTACGAACCTGCCTGGAACGGATTCCTTTCCCCACTGTGTGGTTTTTCTGGGGTCCTGTGATGGTGTTCTCCGACTTGAGTGGTGTATTTTACCCCAGGCTGAAGAATTTCTGTTATCTCCTTTTGGTGAAAGTGATTTTAGTCGTGAGTCTATATAAAGAAGT
>NW_028014242.1:0-770 GCF_054177405.1 Leptonychotes weddellii
AAAAAAAGAGCACTTAGATCTCATCCCATTAGAACCTAAAGTACCTCATTCATCTCAGTTTGTCTCAGAACCTTAAATCTAGTAGGTACATGTGGTCTGTTTGGGAAATGGATCATCAATGGACTATCTCTGAATCATACTATAGAAAGTAGACATCTGAGAATACATTATTTATTCAGCTAATATTCATTAATTTTTCATTCAGTGGAAATACTCAAAAGATGAATTTTCTATGAACTTTCTATTCATGAATTTATCTAAGTGTTATGACAATTCTTTTCTTTCTTTTTTCATAGTTGAGGAATGAAGAAGGAACAGATGGCCCTGGACATTGGTTGGCAGATTTTCCATGTAATATCAAGAAATAAACACCTATAAAATCATAATTATAGAGAATATCCGTAGTGAGTTTCCCAGACCAAGTAAAATCCACTTTGTACGGGTTGCAGTCATCAAGGTGAGAGTTTAATTGGGTCTCCTTGGGAAATATCGGGGTCTGGGGAGATATCTTGAATGCCAATATTAACATTCCGTCTTGCCATTTTTCCATACAGTGAGTGCAACTATATCCTTTACCACCTTAGCAAATATGTATTTTCACAAATATCATTGTCTGAGTGTTATCCAACAGCACAAAATCCATAGTATTTTATGTATATAATTTGCCAATCATTTAGAAGACATGGTATTTTTTATTCTGAGAAAACTCTATCTTCTCTCAGTTTGCCACAACTTTTCAGAGACTTTCACAGGTTTTCCTTATGTTTTTG
>NW_028014243.1:0-770 GCF_054177405.1 Leptonychotes weddellii
TGTAGTTCTGATGACATGCCAGGCTCTCTTCTAAGCCCTTTTCATGTATGAACTCATTTAATCTCCACAACAACGTTATGAGGAAGGTGATCTTCTTAGAAGCCTATTACAAAGAGACAGGCACAGAGATGTTAAGAATTTTCCTCAGATGATACAGCTAGTGTTTAATATTAACCCAGAGAGTTTGACTTAGCCTCTGGGTTATATTATCTCTTCCCATATATTTCCTCCTGGGGAGATTCTGTTAAACACACACATGTCTGCATGTGCACACAAATGTGGACAGCTACATTTTCCTGTAAATACTCTGGTTTGAAGTCTTCATTTCTTCCTATAGGAATTCTGACTAAAACATTTAGGTGAGTTTTTTGTTGTTGTTGTTTTGGGGTTTTTTAAATAATTTTATTCTTCTTAATTAGCCTACAAAAACACAAGAAATATATTCAGAACTAATGAAGATTTCAGTACTATATTGCATAATTAATAACTAACTATAAAAAAGACTTCAGATTAACTGTGTATATATGTGCATATATACATATATGTATATACATGTGTGTGCACACCCACGTGCAGACATCATATATGTGTTGTCATGGCCTATCCACTTTCATAACTTTTATTTTTTTATTTTTTATTTATTTTTTTGGATTTAATTTTTTTTAATTTTTGTTTTTTTAATTTATTTATTTTATTTTATTTTTTATTTTATTTATTTTTTTTATTCTTATGTTAATCCCCATGCATTACATCATTAGTTTTAGATGAAG
>NW_028014244.1:0-770 GCF_054177405.1 Leptonychotes weddellii
AATAAATAATAAAAAAATAAATAAATGTATTGTGGACATTTTGTTTCATCCTGCCCGGTGTCTTAATCACTCAGACGCAACCGGCCACCAGTAACCACGCCCACTCAAGAATGTGCCTAACTAGGAGGTTTGTCCGTACCGGCGCGCCGTACTGACGGTGGCAGCGCGCAGGCGCAGTTCCCGCCTCCCAGCGGCGTGTTTCTGTTTCCGGGAATTCCCTATATCTTGGGGGGTGGGGGCGGTTTCTTTATAGTCCGCCTCCGGCAGCGGTATACGCTGTTTTCCAGTCCTTTGCACCGCAGGCCCCCAGCTCCTGGGCCGCTCTTCCGGCTCGCTCGCCTCAACCGGCAACAGACCCATGGCGGAGCGTGGGGAACTCGATCTGACCGGCGCCAAACAGAACACCGGAGTGTGGCTGGTCAAGGTATGTTCGTGCGACGCCGGCTTGCGTTACTCCTAGTTTAAGTAGTTTAAGTGACTTGAAACTGTCCCACTGCGTAAGCCTTTTAAAGTTCTCTACGGCTATCTCGTTAGAGCTACACATGTGCAAACTAGTTTGCAGGCGAGGCAGTTGGTTGAGGGACGCAGTCCTTGAAACAATTAAGAGTACGAACCTGCCTGGAACGGATTCCTTTCCCCACTGTGTGGTTTTTCTGGGGTCCTGTGATGGTGTTCTCCGACTTGAGTGGTGTATTTTACCCCAGGCTGAAGAATTTCTGTTATCTCCTTTTGGTGAAAGTGATTTTAGTCGTGAGTCTATATAAAGAAGT
>NW_028014245.1:0-770 GCF_054177405.1 Leptonychotes weddellii
TTTTTTTTAAAGATTTTATTTATTTATTTAAGACAGAGAGAATGAGAGAGACAGAGAGCACATGAGAGGGGGGAGGGTCAGAGGGAGAAGCAGGCTCCCTGCCGAGCAGGGAGCCCGATGTGGGACTCGATCCCGGGACTCCAGGATCATGACCTGAGCCGAAGGCAGTCGCTTAACCAACTGAGCCACCCAGGCGCCCTAGGGTTTTTAAAATTTTTTTATTGATACATAGATTTGAGGTCATTTTTATATAGCATGCGTGTAGTAATCATATTACCGATTTATTAACGTGGTTTTCTTATTTATATATAAAACTGAATTGTCAGTATTTTAATTGTGTATTGTCATAAAAAGCACTGACTTCCGGGTCTATTGCTAATTGAACAAATAAATTATGGACGTGGGATTTTTAGTTCTGTTTACAAGGAGTGTTTGATCGGCACTTTCCATCTTGCACAGAGTGGATGAAGCTCAGACCTCATGTATGTGCAGATGCTTGAGCATGGCGCCGGGCCTCTGGGTGCTCCCCTGAGTAATGGCTGCGTGCTGGACAGCAATGGGAGTAATGATATTTTTTTTTTTTCCTTTAATTCGTCAGCCAGAGATTGGAGGCAGCAGCTGGAAATGGCTCTTCCCAGTCAAGGTGGCAGGGAATTCCGGCTTGCCTGTGGCAGGCCCAAGAGCCACGGGAGGAAAAAACGTCTCTGTCCATTCTGTCTGCCTTTGCTACAGATGAAACGGACCGTGGGGTGGACCAGCAAGATGGAAAG
>NW_028014246.1:0-770 GCF_054177405.1 Leptonychotes weddellii
ACAATGAATCATGGAACACTTCATCTAGAACTAATGATGTAATGTATGGGGATTAACATAAGAATAAAAAAAAAAGAAAAAAAAATAAATAAATGAGTTATCAAGTCACAAAAAGTCATGGAAAAACCTTAAATATATGTTGCTAAGTGAAATAAGCAAGTTTGAAAAGGCTACATACTATGATTCCAACTCTATGACATTCTGGAAAAGGCAAAACTATGGAGAAAATAAAAATATCAGTGGTCACCAGGGCTTTTGTGGAGGGAGGGAGGGATGAACAGGTGGAGCCCAGGACATTTTTAGGGCAGTAAAACTATTCTGTATGATATTGTATTGGTGAATGCATGACATTATGCATTTGTCAAAACTCATAGAATGGTAGAACACAAAGGATGAATCCTAATGTGAACTATGGGCTTTAGTTAATAATAATGTGCCAATATTGGTTTGTCAGTCATAACAGATGTACCACAGTAATGCAAGATGTTAACAAGAGGGGAAACTGGGGGCAGGAAGTACATGGGAACTCTCTGTACTTCCTGCACGATTTTCCTGTAAACCTATAACTACTAAAAAAAAAAAAAATAGTCTATTAAGTTAAATAAAGAAATACGTTTATGAGGTGCCTGGGTGGCTCAGTCAGTTAAGCGTCCAACTCTTGATTTTAGCTCAGGTCATGATCTCAGGATCATGAGATAGAGCCTTAAGTCAGGCTCTGTGCTGGGCATGGAACCTGCTTAAGATTCTCTCTCCTGAGGCTCCTGGGTGGC
>NW_028014247.1:0-770 GCF_054177405.1 Leptonychotes weddellii
CAGAGGCCCCAGGTCTGCAGGCCCAGGAATGCCTGAGGCTACCAGAAGCTGGGAGAGGCAAGGAAGGAACAGTTTCTTCCCTGCTCCTTCAGAGGGAGCTTGGTGCTGCTGGCTGACACCTGGCTTTCAGACTTCTGGCCTCCAGAACTAGGAGGCAAGTGATTTCTGTTGTTCTAAGCCATTCAGTTTGTGGTACTTTGTTAGGCAAGTCAGCAGTCTAAGGACTATTTGTATCAGGTGACCCACCATTGTTTAGGTGGGTGTGGGGCTCTGCATGCAGGATCCCATCCTCCAAGTGTGGTCCAAGCCTCTGACTCTGCTCCTGCCCTGGCTGTTGAGAAATGCCTGGATCTGGTTTTACAGTGTGCCTCTGGAATAGGAATGCTAATGCTAACAAGTATTTCTGTGATCCTTATAGTTTATTAAAGACTTTACCAGGCATTCGCAAGCCTCATTCCTTTCTGTGCCCTAAGGTTTACCAGTAATTTCTTTGCAGTTACTTGGTAACATAGGAAAAGGGGTGTGGGAAGGAGGTAGGAGTATGAAGGGGAAGGTCAGGAAGGGAATATCACCTTCCCCCCCATCTTTTATTTGTAAGGCCCTATTGCTGGTGGACTGCCAAATTCTCATCTTTCTAAAAAATTATTTAAATTCAATTTAGTTAACATATATGTATTATTAGTTTTGGGGGTAGGATTTAGTGATTCATCAGTTGCATATAACTCCCAGTGCTCATCACATCACGTGCCCCACTTAATGCCCATCATTCA
>NW_028014248.1:0-770 GCF_054177405.1 Leptonychotes weddellii
TCCCCTTTATTATTACATAGTATCCTTCTTTGTCTCTTGTTACAGTGTTTGTTTTAAAGTCTATTTTGTCCAATATAAGTGTTGCTATTCCAGCTTTCTTTTGACATCCATTTGCATGATAGATACTGACATTTCTCCATCCTCTCACTTTCAATCTGCAGATGTCTTTAAGTCTAAAATGGGTCTCTTGTAGGCAGCATAAATATAGCTCTTGTTTTTTTTAATCCATTCTGCCACCTGTGTCTTTTGATTGGAGCATTTAGTCCATTTATATTCAAAATCATTGTTGATAGATATGTTATTTATTGCTACTTTATTACTTGTTTTGTTGTTTCTGAAGATCTTCTCTGATCCATTCCTGTCTTTCTCTTTTTCATGTTTTGCTGATTTTCTTTAGTGATGTATTTGGGTTTCTTTCTCTTTATTCTTCACATATTTATTAGTGGCTTTTGATATATGGTTACCATCAGGTTTGTATATAAACTCTTCTGCATGTGGCAGTCTATAGTAGGTTGATGGTTGTTTAAGTTTGAACCCATTCTTTGCTCCTCTCCTCCTCACGTTTTAAGAATATGTTATTATATTTCATATCCTTTTCTTGTGAGTTCCTTGACTAATTTTTTTTACAGAAATATTCATTTTTATTGCTTTTTTTTTGTCTCTTACCTCTACTGTCATTTTGGTCTCTCCTATTCACTCAAAGAGCCCCCTTTAGTATTTTTTGCAGAGCTGATTTAGTGGTCATGAACTCCTTTCATTTTTGTTTGTCT
>NW_028014249.1:0-770 GCF_054177405.1 Leptonychotes weddellii
TCAAAACGTGGGGCACCAGGGTGGCACAGTCAGCGAAGCGTCCGACTCTTGGTTTCGGCTCAGGTCGTGATCTCAAGGTCGTGGGATCGAGCCCTGTGTTGGGCTCTGAGCTCAGCGTGGAGCCTGCTGGAGATTCTCTCCCTCTGCCCCTCCCCTCACTCTCTTGCAAATAAATAAACAAATCTTAAAAAAAAAAAAATCAAAATGCAGCGAGGGAAAGCAACAGTATTTTCCAGGCATGTTAGGACAATAGCTCACAGCTGCCAACCCAAAGGCGCAGACGGAGGGGCCAGCAGCCGTGCAAGGTACCAGGTCAAGCAGGGGGCATTCAGGGCTGCCCTATAGCGCTCTTAAGGTTTACACAGATTTTTCAAAGGTCCTGCAATCAGCCAATAATCAAGCCAGATCGAATGTATAAGCTACTTATTAAAACCCATCCAAGTAAATGCGCAGGAATGCTTTTAACTTAAAGTAAGTCGGAGTGGCTCGTGTGCCCAAAACACTTTCATACGAGGAGATCACCTGCGTGCCTGTATGAAAAAAGTTTCTGCAGCCTGGGTAGCAGCTTTGCTCAGAGAGCTATGAGGTTTCAGAAATGCCGCCTACCTTTGCAGTGAGTCACCCGGCGTTTCCCTTGTGATTTCGGAGACAGGGACAGAAGCGCTAGATAAAGAGACGGCAAGAACTGCACGAGGGACCGGCCTGCCCGCTCGCTGAGGGGAGCAGCTCTCACTGGGGGGGCAGCTAGCTCTCAGTCGGAGCGGCCGCCC
>NW_028014250.1:0-11530 GCF_054177405.1 Leptonychotes weddellii
ATATTAATGCACACTTAAGTAATAACCTCTCAAGGGATTAGTTACCCATGTAAAGCTTTGTCACTTTGATTCAAATCTGTCACCGATGGAAACACTGAATCAAAAAGAAGTGAACATCTTTAGGAACGATGACATATTTCTCTCATCTTCACATTTTTAGCATAATGATAACCTCTCGTCTATCCCCCAAAGGAACACCCTCCTCTTTTACATCCTCTTTTTTCTTCCTTCCCATAGGAATAAAGTGGCATTTGTTTGATAAAAATTAAATGAGGCACTTAACCAGAAATGGGACACTTCGCTGAAAAAGTAAATTTGATATGTCTGGGACAAGCTATATCTTTTTAAACAAAACAAAACATGATGCTTTCCTCTTGTATTCCCTAGATCACATGGAAAGTCCACCTGGGCAGAGCTTCCCAGCTGTTGGGAAAGTTTATAAAGTTCCCCAAATTCTCCATGTGAATTAAGTTCAGTTTGGATGGAATGGCTCATCTTGTGATGTTCCTCAACGGAGCTCTAGCATTGATAAAAAAAAAAAAAAAAAAAACTGCTCTTACTTTCTCAGCCACTTATCTATACTTCTCTAATGCTTAGAATATTAGGGTAATGAAAGCGTTACATTCTACATGTAACTTTTTTTAAAGATTTTATTTATTTATTTAGAGAGAGCACACACCTGTGAGTGGAGAGAGGGGCAGAGGGACAGGGAAAGAGGGAATCCCAAGCAGGCTCCATGCCCAGCTTAGAGACCGATGTGGGGCTGGATCTCAGGATCCTGAGGTCATGACCTGAGCTGAAATCAAGAGTCAGATGCTTAACCGACTGAGCCACCCAGGTGCCCCTACATGTAACTCTTTATGTAATCTTTAAACTGTTAAAACATAAATTACTACAAAAATGGGGATTTAGAATATTTGCACTGGAATCAACCACAGAATTCAATAGGGTTATAAAGAATAGAATATATATTTAAAACTATCTTGAATTGTATCTAAGTATAAATAGATTAAGGCTAATTCCAGAGGATAATATCCACAGATTGGATAATATACTCTTTTCAGCATAAGTAAACTAAATTTCTGTTTTAAAAACACTTGTTTTGAAATTTCTCACCTCTGCCGACTATTTTGTCTGCCTCTAGTTCGGAAGGTATGTTAAATGTCACCTTTTCACAGCCCTCACAAGCAAAACTGAAGACCTAGAATTTAAAAAAAAAAAGGTCACATTAATACAGTATAGAATAAAGAACAAAGTTTCAGATAAACAAGAAAAGTAGGTCCTAGAGATCTACTGTAAAATATAGTGCCTATAGTTAACAATACCATATTATATACTTAAAATTTTTGCTAAAAGCATAGTGCTCTTATCATAAGAAAATAATACAAATTAAATAAAGAGGGTGGGAGGAAACTTTTAGAGATAATGGATATATTTATGTCATAGATTGTGGTGATGATTTCACAGATGTATACTTATCTCTAAACTCATTAAGTTGTATATATTAAACATGTACAGCTTTTTGTATGTCAATCTTGCCTCAATAAAGTGGTTTAAAAAAAAGGAGAAACAAAACCACATGATTATCTCAATAGATGCAAGCAATTGACAAAATCCAACCTCTATTTACAATTAAAAGCCATCAACAAACTAGGAATACAAAGGAACTTGCTCAACATGATAAAGGACATGTATGGAAAACTTACAACCAACATCATACTTAATGAAGAAAGACCGAACGCTTTCCTTTGACATCAGCAACAAGACAATGATGCCCTCTCTCACCACTTCTATTCAACATAATACAGGAGCTTCTAGACAGGGCAATTGTACATGCACACACATGGGCACACAAACACACACATATATACACACACAAATCAAAGGCCTCTAGATTGGAAAGGAAGGAGCAAAAAGTCTCTTTTTGCAGATGATGTGATCTTGTACGTAGAAAATCCAAAGGAATCAAAAATAATAAATGAGTTCAGCAAGGTTGCAAGATACAAGATTAACATACAAAAGTCGACTACATTCCTATATACTAGCAATAAAAAAATCTGAAAATAAAGGTAAGCAACTACTTCCATTCATGATAGGTGTTCCATCTTCATGGATCAGAAGATAAATTTCCAAAATTCACCAGAGTCAATGCAATCTCCATTAAAATCCCAAAAAGCTTTTTTCAGAAATTAAAAATTAATCCTTGTAGAAATGCAAGGGACCCAAAGACCCAAATAAACTTAAAAACAACTAAGTCATAAGACTTACATTTCCTAATTTCAAAATTTACTACAAAGATACGATAATCAAGACAGAGTGTTACTAGCATAAGGGTAAACATATAGTCAAATGGAACAGAACTGAGATCCTATAAATTAGCCTTTACATTTGTGGTTAGCCAATTTTGGGCAAAGGTTTCAGAAAGTTCAAGGGAAAAAGTCTTTTCAACAAAGGGTGCCGAGACAATTAAATATCCTCATTAAAAAATGAATTTGTACCCTTACCTCATACCACATGTAAAATTACCTCAAAGTGGATCACAGACCTAAAGAACTAAAACTATTTAGAGGAAAACTGAAAATAAATCTTTATGATCTTGGGTTAGGCAATGATGCCTTATAACACCAAAAGCACAAATGATAAAAGAAAAATGAATAGGACTTAATCAAATTTAAACACCAAAAGCACAAATGATAAAAGAAAAATGAATAGGACTTAATCAAATATAAAACTTTTGCTCTTTAAAAGATACCATACTGCAGAAAGTGAAATTATAACCTACAGCATGGGAGAAAACATTTCCTAATCACGTAAAAATAAAGGACATACCAAAAAAATATTAAAAACTTTTACAACTCAATAATAAAAAGACAAACACAAAAAATGGGCAATGGATTTGAGTAACTGTCATCCAAAGAAAATATATAACCAGTAAATAAGTGGATGAAAAGATGCCCAACATCATTAGGCCCTACAGTTAGGCAAACTTAAACCACAATGAGATACCCACTAGGATGGCTAAAATAAACAAGACAGAAAAATAACAAGAGTTGCCAAGGATGGAACCCTCATGCATTGCTGGTGGAAACATAAAATGGTGCAACAGATTTGGAACATAGTTTGGCAGTTTCTGAAAAAGTTAATCATACACTTAACATATAATCTAGCAATTCTACTCCTACCCATAAAAAATGAAAACCTACATCCACACAAAATCTTGTACATGAATATTCACAGCAGCATTACTTATACTTACAATAACGAAAGAGTGGAAACACCCCACAGGGCCATCAACTTACAAATGGATACACAAAATGTGATACATCCAAATGGAATATTATTTAGCCATAAAAAGAGACGAGGAACTGATTGTAATGCTACAACACAGATAAACCTAAAAATCATTATACTCAGTGAAAGAAATGACACAAAGGAGCACATATTGTGTGATTTCATGTACATGAAATGCCCAAAAAGGGTAAATACATAGAAACAGACTAGAGTAGTTGTGTAGGGCTGGGTGTAGGAATGGGAAGTGACCATAAATGGACATGAAGTTTCTTTTTAAGGTAATAGAAATATTCTAAAATTAGATTGTGGTAATGATTGTGCATTCTGTAAATTTGCTAAAATTTATTAAATTGTGCACAACAGATGTGAGTTTTATGGAATGTAAATTATATCTTTAAAAAACAGTTTTAAAAATGGATTACATTGTCATTGATATAAAAATCATTCTTTGCACACCCACCTCTACAAATTGGCAGTGAGAAGTTCTTCCAAATTTACAAATTCACATAAGTAACTTCAGCAAGACAAAATTGGATAATAACCACAAAGAAGTATTGCACTTCTGACATAATCAAATGTAAAACAAATTCCTTCACAAAATTAAGAGTCATGGTGGTAACAAATTATAAATACATATATGCATATACATATGCTTAATCAAATCTTATACTAATATGTTAGTGCAATATAACTACAATGTATGATCTATCTTATCCTTGCTTGAATTAGTAAGGAAAACAACACAAAGATAGGGTCAACATGTAATAGCGTTGTTTAATTTAAATATAATAAGCAAAAAAGTCATTTTCACAGCATCATAATCAGATTGCCCTGACAATAAAACAATAAGTTGTTTGCTCTTAAAAATAATTCAACCATATGATGTATGCTCAATTGAATATTGTCCCTAAGAATACAGTTGTCAGCATGGGTGAAAAATGGTTTTATTTAATAATGCACCCATTGGTCCAACTATGTTTGAACTCTATAGTTGGTATTTCTGACCTATCAAAAGAAAGCCATGTTCAATATATTTTAATCACAACTCTTTAAAAAATATTTGAAGTTAAATGTTAAATATTTAAATCAAACAGAACATATTATAATAAATGTGCATGTGCCTATCCAGATTTTTTAATTTTACAATTTTTGCTTCTTTTTTTTTTTTTTGAAGTTTATTTTAGTAACCTCTACATCCAACATGGGGCTCGAACTCATGACCCCTAAGATCAAGAGTTTCATGCTCTTCCAATTGGGTTAACCAGGTGCCCTGTTGCTTCATTTTTTTATTAAAATTTACACATCTGGCTATGCTCTACTCCATTTCCATTTCTCTTCTTCAAGGAAGAGTTTTTTCTAAGTTGGCATTTATACTTCCTCGTAGGTTCTTGTAATTTTATTATATATGTATGCACCTATAAAATATAAGCTGATATTGTATGCAGTATGTGTCTTCATGCATCTTTTTGCAACTTGCATTTTTCACTCAACAATATATTTAAGATTTTTCTAGGACTACACCACAGTTTATTTTGCTCATTCCCCTATGATAATCATTTAGACTGTATTCTTGTTTTCCATTTTCTCTATTACAAATGACACTCCAATAAACAGATTTGCAGGTGCAGAATACTAGAAGAGAAATACATTACTTCAATTCAATTAACTATTGCCAAGTTGCTGTCCAAAGTGCTAACATCAATTTATATTAATGTCCCCAGAATATTAGATCCCTCTGTTTCTCATATCCTCTACTATAATTAATTATACTTGGCTTTTCTAATTTTTGCCCATTCTATAGCAGTCACTTTAACGTGCATTTTCTTAATTTCTAGTGAGACTGAATATTGTTTCTTCTGTTCATTTGCCATTTGCCTTCTGTAAATCATCCATTCCTCTCATTTAATCATTTCATTTATTGTCTTTTTTAATTATATTTTCCTTATAGATTTTTGTAGGTTACGTTTTTACTCTTTTAGTGGTATCTTTCTGGATAAACAGTAATTCAGTTTTAAAGTAGTCAAATTTATCAAGCATTTCCTTTAGTTTTCTTTTTTAAAGATTTTATTTATTTGAGAGAGAGAGAGAGACAGCACACAGGAGGGGTAGAGGGAGAGAACCTTCAAGCAGACACCACCACCCTTACCTCACCAGTGTGCAGCCCAACTCCAGGCTTGATCTCAGGACCCACAAGATCCTGATCTGAGTCAAAACCAAGAGTTGGACGCTCAACCGACTAAGCCACCCAGTAGTCAATTTCATTAAACATTTCTTCCAGGTTATACTTTTGTGTATTAATATCTCCCCCTCTACCCTGTCATAAACATATTATCTGGTATTTTCTCATAAAAATTTTAAAGTTACTTCCAACGTTTTAATATTTTACTCATTGGGAATGTATTCTGTATGTGATTCACTATAAATATCTAATCTTATCATTTGCCATATGGATAGGCAACTATATAGAATCAGTACTGAGCAACTCTTCCCTTCTTAACTCACAATGATAATGCTGCATACATCACATGCATGGACCCCAAATATAGAATCTATTTCTGGGCCCTCTGCACTATTTCATCAGTGTATGTGTTTATCTCTACATCAACACTATATTGTTTAAACTAATATAGCTTTATTATAGATTGTAGTATTTGTTATGGTGACCCCAATCCCTATTATCTTCCTTTAAATTATGTTTGCTTTGTTAGCCTCCTACTCTTTCAAAAAATTCTTATGATCAGCTGACCAATTCCATGAAAAATCTTTCTACAATTTTTATCCAGGAAATTTGCTTACTTTTACTAGTTCTGGTAGTTTGTGAAGATAGTGTAGGATCTCCCATGTAGCTAATCCTAAAGCTGGCAAAATGGCAATTAGATTTCTTTCTTTAAATCCTTAACCTCTTTCATTATTGCTATTACATATTTTATCTGATGCATGTGCTTGTTAGGACCTCCAGTAGAATGCTGAATGGGAACAGCTATAGTGACCATTCTGGATTTGTTTCTAATTTTAAAGATAATGCCTTTACCATTTCACCACTCATTAAGAGTTCCTTCCTTCCATTCCTCCTTCCTTCCTTCCTTCCCTCTTTTCCCTTCTTTCTTTCTTCCTGTCTTTTTTCTTTTTTAAATTTTTTTTAACATTTCTTTTTTTTTTAAGATTTTATTTATTTATTTATTTGTGAGAGAGAGAGTGAGAAACAGCATGAGAGAGGAGACGGTCAGAGGGAGAAGCAGGCTCGCCGCTGAGCCGGGAGCCCGATGTGGGACTCGATCCCAGGACTCCGGGATCATGACCTGAGCCGAAAGCAGTCAATTAACCAACTGAGCCACCCAGGCGCCCCTCTTCCTGTCTTTTTTCATTCATTAATTTTTGTTAGGTGTGCCTCAATATGTTTAAGACAAAAAAAAAAAAGTTCATTCCCTTACATTCCTAGTCTGCTAAGAATATTTTATAGCAATAAATGTAATTTCCACTTATTTTGAAACATATAGTTTTTCTCTCTGAATATGTTACTATGTTAAAATACAGTAATAGTTTTCTAGGATGCCTGGTGGCTCAGTCAGTTAAGTGACTGTCTCTTAATTTCTGCTCATGTCATGATCTCAGGGTCATGAGATCAAGCCACATTGGGCTCCGTGCTGGGCATGAAGCCTGCTTAGGATTCTCTCTGTCCCTCTCTCTTTGCCCCTTCCCCCTCTCATGCACGCACACACACACACACGCACTCACTCTCTCTAAAAAAAAAAAACAAAAAACCAATAACAGATTTGGTAATAGGAAACCATCTTTCCATTTCTGAGATAAATCTTACATGGACATGATAACTTTTTTTTTTAAGATTTTATTTATTTATTTGACAGAAAGATAGAGAGAGAGAGAGCACAAGTAGGCAGAGTGGCAGGCAGAGGGAGAGGGAGAAGCAGGCTCTCCGCCGAGCAGGGAGCCGGACGTGGGGCTCGACCCCAGGACCCCAGGATCATGACCTGAGCCGAAGGCAGCTGCTTAACCGACTGAGCCACCCAGGTGCCCCGGACATGATAACTTTTTAAATATATTATTGGTTTGGTTTGTTGCTATTTATTTGAGTATTTCAAATATATGTCCATAAGTGAAATCAGGCTACTACTCTTCAATATCATACAATCCTTATAAAATGAGTTAAAAACAATTTCACTTTTTTCAGTTCTTTGAAACAATTTATATACGGGAGAGATTATCTGTTCCATATAATTATGGAAGAATTTAGCTATCACAGTCCTAGGCTTGATGGATATGAAGGTGTCTGTATGTCAAGACATTTAACTTTTAATTCAATATCTTTAATGGTTTTAAGTCTATTTAGGTTTTGTATACTTCCTTGAGCCAGTTGGTAATTTGTATTTTGTAGGAAATTGCTCGTTCTGTTTTCAAATTAACTGAATACATTAATATTATTATCTATTTACTTAAAACATCTGCCCTCTCTATGACTACGCCTCCTTTTATTCCTAATATTGCTTTATCTGTGCTTTCTCTATTTCTTACTTGTTCAACCTTAGCAGGGTTTATGTATATTTTCAAAGAATAGCTTTTGGTTTTGTTGATGCTCCGTATTGCTTGTTTCTTTGTAAGATATAAATACAAAAGGCTATATATATAGCATACATGTTTTAAAAAATAATAATATGAACACTAGGGTGCTCACTTTCAAAGTTAAGAAATAAAATATTACTACTATTTTCAGAGTTTGTCTATACCTCTCCTCAGGTGCATTTTCTTCCTTCCCACAACCCCTAAAACTAATGGATAATTTTTGTGTTAATTATGTATTTCCCTACCTCTGCTTAATTTTATCTCATGTATCTGTCCTTAAAGAAGATACAGGGGTTTTTTTGCCAATTTTGGGCTTTTACATATACGTAGTCATATGCTAATTATATGCTACTTGATTTCTTTGCTCAAATTATGTTTGTGAAATTTATCCATGCTGAGCATACAGCAGTAGTTCATTCACATTCATTATTATATAGTACATCACTGCAATGTATAATTAATTCATTAATATAATTTTTGAAAGGGATCATATTCATGTGTAGATTTCAGTTTATGTCATGCTTCTTGAAATTATAATTTGGTATTCTGTTTGTAGAGATTGGCTATATTATTGAAAATAAAATAAAAATGTAAAGACACCATTAGATTAGTAATGGTGAATTAATGACCTTTAAAGGTATTTTAAAAATAACTTTTGTATAAAAGAATGCCCAATAAAAAAAGCAACATTCCCAAAATAATTTTAAGATTAATGAATTACGGATTGACTATTTGAGTTATAAAAGACTCTCTTTGAATGGAAAATCGTTTAAATATCTGATTTATAAAGCCTAGAGCTGCAGAACTTTACATTAAAATGTAGCAAATTGAGTTTTAAAAAATGATAACCAAGTATTGTCCATGTGGTCTGGGAAAAATTACTTTGATTCATCTTACAGTATTATTCAAATTTTATTAATTCTGTGATAGAAAGTTTATCATACAAATAATTAAATCCTGATAAGAAAATCTAATGCCAAAGGAGAGTGAAAATGAGAGCGGTTATCTGAAATTGTTTTACTTCTCTCCTGTGTACAGTTTTACTGTGAATACACAGGTAGGCTTTCTAAAATGACACCCTTTTTCAACAAAGGAAAAAGAAGCTAAACAATGGAAATTTATGAAAAGTCTGAAAAATAAATAGGATCTTCTTAGCTGAGCATAACAGTTATGAAATTTTAAATTTCTCATTTCTCCTATCGACACCTGCCTTCTGCAAAATGGAAATATTACCTTTCAAATTCTTACCAGCTCAAAGGTAAATCAAAAGATTGACCTCTCTGTACTCACGGGACTTAGATCATGCTAATAAATTTCTTTCTAACCAAACTCTTTGTAAGACAGGAATTCTAGTTAAATGGAAAGCAGGATTAACCACAGGTGACCACAGATTCCATATATGGAATGCTAACTGCCAAGGGGATTACAACAGGACCAAAAAATGTGCATAGGCTTGCATATATTTAGTGATTCAGAAGGTGTTGCAGGATCTAGCTCTATCTCAATACAAACATCAACAATCTCCTTTTAAAAGGCTAGCTGATAATGCACCCATCAAATATATACCAAAACTCTGACTTTCTTAGGATCGTAGTTTTAAAATTAACCAGTTCGCAGTTACTTCCTTTGTTTGCCTTAGCGTTTTTGTCACTAATGCAAAAATCAATAGCAATTATTGTACTCTTATTTTTAAAAGATTAATATGTCAAATGTTATCAAGAACAACAACAACAAGTCTGCTAAAGGAGTCACATTATTCTTGTTAATTAATGCTATAAAATCTGAAAAGCGAGAATGCCCATTTGTCAGCATAGGTGGCAGGTAGGATTCACATCCTCCAAGGGAAAACAGTATGTTATGCTAGAAAGGAAAACACTATTTTAATTTCTTTTGAAGAGTCCTTTCAGGAAAATGAAAGATTCACTGTGCCCAAGAACACACTATTTAAAATATATAATAGATAACAATTCCCAAAGTGGATTTAGTATGGTGAACAATATTAAACATATTTCAAAGGTACTGTTATTTATAATGTGGCATAACAGCTGAGCAACTAAGCTAATGCAAATTCGTGTTCAATTTTTGTTACATTCAGAGGAGAAACATTTTAAGAGACATTCAGTACTTTCAACAGCAGTGGGATGGTCTGATATGTTTACTTTCCAGTCCCCGCCCCACTCCTCTGCTCTTTTTTTTCCTGTGTGTTGGCGGCGGGGGGGGGGGGGTGGTCATTAGGAATTTATTTTGTGGCAGTAGTGTAGACTGTACTGAGGATAGAGAGCTCTGAAAGGGATGCAGATGCAGGAGAAGGGTGCAAATGGGAAATGCCTCAGCTTACGGGACAGCTGAGTGGGAAGGCTAACCTGTTAAAATCTCAGTTTTGTGTTACAGACTTGCTTTGAAGAGCTCTCACTTCAAACAAGGAATTGTTTTTGAGAGATCCATTAAAGTATCTATAAAACGAAAACTGTGTCTCTAAAGTGTTATGCCATTAATACTATACTGAGTCCTATGAGTCAAAGGGAAATACCAACAGTATATGGTCAACAGAGGTCTTCATTTACCCATCAGGGCAGAAACTGAAGTTATTTGGCACTGGGGGTTTTGGATGAAAGAAATTATTCTATGTACACTCTCCAGTATTCAAGTCTCCAGAAAATCCCATTCAGTCTAAACTTCAGGAAATTCTTTTAAAAATAATCCTAAATGAGTATGTCTAATATTAGAGCTGACGCTATCTCCGTATGGACTAACACACACTTTCTTGCCTTGCCACACCCCAACACCTGCACCTCCATTCCCGTCACCGTGACAGTTGCTTGAATTCCACACCCTCCCCTCCAGGGAGATCTCGGGAGCAAGGCACCTCTGCAGTTTCTTCTCTCCATTCTCCAATCCCTTTCGCAGAGAAAACACAAACCACTAAATCCATACTTTTAAACATAAAAACTGGAAACTCTTCCAAATTTATCACAAAAGAGCACACTTTGAGGCCAGTTCTCATTTGTAGAGTCATTTCATCAGCTCATTTTGTTGGAACGGCTGCCTTGCAGATCAACGCCCTCATCTGTACAATTCATTGTCCGTAAACATATCTTAGATCATAAACACCAACCCAATATTTCTAACTCGCCGATTCAAAGAGAAGACAAAGCTTTGCTCCATCCACTCGCCCTGCCTGGGGACAGCGGAATCCGTGTAGCCAGCGCCAACCTACTCCCGAGTTAGGCAGGTCCTCCCCGCACCGCATCCCACGCCCATCCTTGGATGCGGGGATGCGGGGATGCGGGTCTGCGGCTCCTCTCCACAGCACTTCCCGAGCGCAACGCCGGGCTACTTTGAAGCTCCGCGCGTAATCGCGCCGTCAGAGTTCCGGATTTTTCCCTGTATGTCTCCCAAATTCTCGGAGAATTGTCCCTAATTTCCTCTCCAGGCGAATCTCGTCCTGAGTCACGGGTTTCCAGGGCACAGAAGACCCGAAGCTGGACTCCGGCTTCCCCGAGCCGGACAAAGTACCACCCAGACCCACGCCTATCCCACCCCTCCACCCACCCGGACTTACCCTCTCTGCCCCACCCCAACAGCCCCCTTCCCCCGCATCACACCACCGAGCCCAACCCCAGTCCCAACCCAGCCTTCCCACGCCCTCGTGCCTCAGGCA
>NW_028014251.1:0-770 GCF_054177405.1 Leptonychotes weddellii
TGGGAGAATTCCTTCCTTCTCTCGGAACCTCAGTTTCCCTCATCTGTAACATGGGGAGAACATGGTTTCCCACAAGATTGGCGTGGAGAGTCTAGCATTGACAACCGGCTGTTTTGGCTCACAAAAGAGATTGGTTGTCTGTCTTTCCAGCCTCTACTTGTCAGAGTGGCCCAAGGCTCAGTTCCTGGGCCTCTCTCTTTTCTAGGACACAGCCTCTGGGTGATCCTGTCTAACCTGAAAACCTTAAATAGCATCTAGAGTGACACTCAGGACTCCCCCTCTCTTCTGTCCTCTCTGTCTCCTTCAAAATAGATCTGGAATCTGGCACTTCTCACCTTGCCTCCTGTCATCCTGGTCCAATGTCCCACTATCTTTTGCTTGGATCATTGGAATAGCTTCTTACCGCTGTGTTTTGGTTTTTATCCCTCTTCCCTCTAAAGTCTTTTCTCCACGTGAAACCAGAGAAATTCTTTTATAATGTGAGCTGGATTATGTCACTGTGCTTAGAATCTCCCACTGCCTTCCCATCCTGTCTAAAGGAAAATTCAGAGTCTTTACATTGGCCTCTAAGAATGACTGGACCCCTGTCCTCAAGTCAAAAATCTCACCTCCTAGTCCGAAAACTCATCATCAGGCAACGCCCTGGCGGCTGGGTAGAGAAAGAAACCTACTACTAGACCCCGTGTCCTGCACGCCGTGGAGCATCACGCCACACACTTCGCACCGACCCCCCACCCCCTCTTTGTGTACTTCAGTCTTGGAATTCGGAA
>NW_028014252.1:0-770 GCF_054177405.1 Leptonychotes weddellii
CGATCCCGGGACTCCAGGATTATGACCTGAGCCGAAGGCAGTCGCTTAACCAACTGAGCCACCCAGGCGCCCCTACCAGCTTCATTTTTAAGTAGCATGTTCCATTTAGTTGGCTCTTTGTTGTGATGGTAATTTTAAATGGATCTAGAATATTCCTTTGTGGATGAACCACAATTTCCTCTATTATTTAACAGACATACATTAATTGTAGTAATGGATATGAACATTATCAGCATTTTATTGGGAAGCCTACTGACTTTTTTAAATAACGGAGTGGCCACTTTTATCTTTTTTAAATTATTTATTTATTTATTTATTTATTTATTATTAGAGAGAGAACCAGTAGGGGGAAGGGCAGAGGGAGAGGGAGAAGCAGACTCCCCACTGAGCAGGGAGCCCAATGTGGGTGATCCCAGGACCCCAGGATCGTGACCTGAGCTGAAGGCAGATGCTTAACCAACTGAGCCAGCCAGGCGCCCCTGGAAGTGACAACTTTTAAAAAGTTATTCCAGATAAATACTAGAATTATATGATTGTTTATGGCATGAAAGTGAAGAAAATGTTATTGGTATAGACAGGCAACCTGGATTGGAGGAGTTTAGAATGACATTTGCTAAGTAGTTTGGCTCTCGCTCTCATGAATTAATATAAAAAAATGGAACTCTTTATCATGTGAATTGAGGACATTTAATGTAGGGTCTTTTTCCTTTTTTTTTAAGGCAGTATGAGATTTGACCTAGAAATAGTGTAACCCTTGTGATGAGGTTAGG
>NW_028014253.1:0-770 GCF_054177405.1 Leptonychotes weddellii
AACAAAAAACCCCCAGGGTTTTAAAGTTGTAAAGATTGGGGACAATAAGTATCATTGTGCAATATTTTGAAAAAAACAAATACAAATGTGCCTGTCCTTTTTACCTTTTCTAGCACATGAAGGTCTCTTTAATCAGCTCTTACTATCCATCTGGGGTGTGTGTGTGTGTGTGTGTCTGAGTGTCTGTGTGTTTGCGCATGCATGTGTGTGTGCCTACTATGTGGTATTTGTGTGTATCTGTGTGCATAGGGAGGGGTGAACCTATAGAAGGGATGAAAAGCAAAAGAAAGTATTACTCTTCAGCATCTGGTATCCAAAATAAAATATTTGGTATGATTGTATTTATAGAAGACAGGCTTTAGTTGCGGCGGGGGGAGTTTAAAAATTCCTTTATTTCCTGCTTTAACAAATTGAGGCAGGTATGGCCGAGCTGGAGTTTTATATAAAGGAGGTCCCATCTGACCAGGAAGAGGAAGGGGGAGGGGACTTGACTGCTTCAGCTCCAGGGCTTGTGGAAAGAGAAGATGACGGGAGGCAGGAGGGCCAGGGGTGAAGATCCTTGACTACCTCTTTCTCCTCTGGAAGGATGACTGACTCAGGGCTTTCCCTGCAGGAGTCTAAGAGCGGTATTCGATCAAAGCAACTCCAGGGTTTACATTTTCTGGGCTGTTTTTTTTTTTTTCTTTCTTTCTTTCTTTCTTTCTTTCTTTCTTTCTTTCTTTCTCTCTCTCTCTCTCTCTCTCTCTCTCTCTCTCTCTCTCTTTCTTTCT
>NW_028014254.1:0-770 GCF_054177405.1 Leptonychotes weddellii
CTCATTTTTCAAAAATCATTTTGCTATACTATCTCAATAGATGGCCAAAGATGTTTTCATGTGGGCACTAAAGTATACTATCTTGTCTCACCTCCCACAAATACTCCACGTAAGGTTATGATTTGGACTCAAGTTTCTTAAGGCTCTGATAAGACTATCATTTGGATGAATGTTTCATCCCAAAAAAGGATTTGTTTAATAAACAATACCAGGCACTTATTATGTGGCACATTCTGAGCCGTATGTGGTGAAAAATTAATGATAAGATATAGTAGTAGCTCTCAAATGACTTCTATTCTATTTTGGTTAAGTTAAGGAAGTAAGTTCAAGAAGATATTATGGATTATAGCAAACAATTTTGGGATGTCTTTCCTGCTTAAAATGTTGCCCAATTTTCTGAAAAATTTCCTTTATCCACAGGGTTTGGGCCCTGACACTTGTGCTGTTACTTTGCTGTTTAGCTACTAGTGGTTGATCCTGGGGCCCACCTGATTCTAGCTGGGTCAATCATCCTCTTCCAGGATGGCACTGAGCTCTGAATGCTAGTGAATCTCTGCATGTGGCTAGACTGTAAAATTAACCACTAGAACCGTGTGGCAGTTACAATACAGTATGTAGGCAGAGGAAAAAAAAGATAAGACTGGCCAGTAGAGTTAGAAAATAATAAAACAGAAATGAAAAAAAAAAAAAGCCAAGATGAGAAAGAGAATTCAACATCTTTTTATTTATTTATTTATTTATTTTTTATTCTTATGTTAATCCCCATACAT
>NW_028014255.1:0-770 GCF_054177405.1 Leptonychotes weddellii
CATCTAAAACTAATGATGTAATGTAGGGGATTAACATAAGAATAAAAAAAAAAAGGAAAGATATCTGGCTCAGAGGTGGAATAAGAGAAAAAAAATAACAATTGGATTTAACTGTGTGTTGTTGAAGGCCTTCACTAGTGTTTAATTGACTCATTTTCTAGGTGAGGACCAAGAACATTACACTGACTCATTCTAGCTGCCTCAAGAATTGGGATAAGGCAAAGTTTTGCTTTAGCTTTGGAATAGCTGTTTGTGTGATTTTTTTTTTCTTTTTAATACCTAAAAACATATTTGACTGAGTCATTCATTTCAAAGATTTTATTATCAAATATTTGATATATTGTATCTTACAATGTAAGATATAAACAACAAATACCCACAAACTCACCACCTGACTTAAGTTCTAGAACTTTCCCAGTGTTACTGAAGTTTTCTGTGTGAAAATCTGCAGTATATTTATATCCTTCCCTCTCCACCTGAAGGTAACCAAATTCCTGAATTTTTTAATTTATCATTCCTTTGCTTTTCCAAATAGCTTTCATACATATGAAGTTATCCCAATTTTTTGCTTGTTTGTTTTTTAATTTACAAAATTATTATTTAAAATAAATTAAATTTTTTTCTTTTCCTTTTTTTGGGAGATTCATCTATGTAATACATTTAATTCTTACTGTTGTATTATTATAGTATAATATTTCTCTGTATGATCCTAACACTATTTTTTCCCATTTTCCTCTCAATTGACATTTTTTTTACAGTTTTCTGATACT
>NW_028014256.1:0-770 GCF_054177405.1 Leptonychotes weddellii
ATGGAGCACTGGGTGTTGTGCACGAACAATGAATCATGGAACACTTCATCTAGAACTAATGATGTAATGTATGGGGATTAATATAAGAATAAAAAACAAACAAACAAACAAAAAAAAGACATAGTATCAAATCTACTAAAAAAAAAAAAAAAGAATTAGTTAAAAATGAAAATTCTTGGATCCTACCAGAAAACTACTAATCAAACCTCATGAGCAGCGAGATCTAGCAATCTGTCTTACCAGGTGTTTCTGCTGCAGTCAAATGTGAGAACCACTGATCTCTGATAAGGAGAGGTCAGGTAGGAATGCTTCTACCTGGATCACAGTTCTTAAACATTATTGTTCTGATGTGTTTGTAACAAATGCAAATGGGGGGAGCAAAAGAAGAGAGAGGGGGAGAGAAAATGACTGACTCAGTTTATCTGGGATGAAGTCATGGAATTTGTGTTTTCTAAGTCCCTGGTGATTTTGAGATATGGGATATGGGTAGTTGAACCACACAAATAGTGAATTAGAGATTTTAACTATAGGAAGTAAAAAGAACACTTGAGGGGAGTTGATGTAACCACACCTTCAAGTAATTCGATAGCTGTCTAGATCTAGATGAATGTTGGTTTTATTCTGTCCGGTTCTGGAGACAGAACTAGGGTCAATACATGGAAGTTAGAGAAAAGTAGATTATGGTGAAAATAGGAAATGAATTTCTAAAAGGTAGTGTGGACTGTTTGCACCACCTAAGGGTCCCACATCTGTGGAATTTCTGAGCCAGC
>NW_028014257.1:0-770 GCF_054177405.1 Leptonychotes weddellii
CAATGAATCATGGAACACTTCATCTAAAACTAATGATGTAATGTATGGAGATTAACATAAGAATAAAAAAATAAATTTAAAAAAAAAAGAAAATAAACGTCTTCCCAAACTCTCATTTCCATATGAGCTAGATAAAACATAAGCAGGGGTTAATCAATGCATTAGTTAATAGTCTTTCCTGCCTTTAGACAATAACAGGAAGCATATTTAAACTTCGTGTATTAGTTTGCTAGGACTGCCATAACAAAGTACCATAAACTGGGTGGCTTAGCAGAAAAATATTATCTGGTGGTTCTATAGGCCAGATATCTGAAATCAAGGTGTTGTCAGAGCTAGTTCCTTCTGAGAGCTACAAGAGAAGAATCTGTCCCAGGCTTCTCTCCTTGGCTTATAAAAAGCCTTCTTTGTGTTCACATGACATTCTCTAAATTTGGCAAGTCTATCTCCAAATTTACTCTTTTTACTAAGATACCAGATTAGGGCTCATGCTAATGACCTCATTTTAATTTGTAAAGACCCTATCCAAAAAAGGTCATATTCTGAGGTACTGGGGCTACAGTTTCAACATATAAACTGGGGAGGGGATGACACAATATAATCCGTAGCATTTGATATCTGTGCAAAATGAGTAAGTTAATAAATTATATTTGCTACCTGCTGTTAATGTTGGCTAAAGGTATGCTCTTTTAAAGTTTATTTTAGTACTGCTGATCGGTTGCACTAAATTCACTTGCCTTATCTGCTTCATGATCAAAAGCAGTGTTTAAAAA
>NW_028014258.1:0-770 GCF_054177405.1 Leptonychotes weddellii
TGTGGGAAAGGGGCTTTCTCAAAGGGGAAATCATGAAAACCCAGGGTGCCACAGACGGTCAGCACTCTCCAAAATGCCCTGGGAAGTAGTGAGCTCCCCATGGCAGGCTGGGGGGCCACCTGTCAAGGACGTGGCAGCTCCCTGCCCCTCCACCCACCGGCGACCGGGCCTCCTTCTCCCCCGGAATCGTGGCGGCGCCAGAGCCGGTGGGTCGGGAAGCAGCAGGGCCCCGGGGCCCTGGGGGCCCGGGCGCGGGCTGACGCTGATGTGCTCGGGCAGCCGAGAGCAGCGGCAGACAACTTTCTCGGCCTTTCCGAGTAATGAGTCCGCTCTGACGGCTCCACCTCCCCCAAGTGCAGCCCCCAAGCTGCCCGCCTCGGGGGGCCAGTGGTCAGCCTGTCTGGCTGCACATATTTGACCCCGGTCCTCCCTAAACCTTTTCTCACACCTCCAAAGCAGACCTCTGACCCACGCCTGGAGAATTTGATCAGTGCCTCCACGGGCTGTTTATCTTACATATTAATTCTGGCAACGTGGGCTTGGCCTGGAGACCGCCTGACCCCTGATTCTGGGGCGACAGCAGCCACCACGCTCTCTGTTCAAGCTTCTCTGCCATCACTCACTGGGGAAGCTTCTCCGCCAAGCCGCACGGGCCGTAACCAGCGGTGGGGGCTCCCTGCCTTCCTTCTGTCCGGGGGTGCCTGCTCGGGGCCGGGCCGTGTGCCAGGAGCCCCGCTGTAAGAAATTCTGCACATCTGGGCTGGTGGACC
>NW_028014259.1:0-770 GCF_054177405.1 Leptonychotes weddellii
CGGGAAGCTCCCAAGGAGATTACCACTGAAGAAATGGGCCTCGGGGCAAAAGGCATCAGGGGAAATCCTAAGCAGGCCACCGACCTCTGTGTGCAGAGGGGCGGTCCCTAGCTCAGATGCTTATGGATGGCCGCGTGAGTATGGGGGCGCCCTGAAAATGCTGGCTCATTTAGGGGACTGTGGGCTGCGGCAAAGAAGCGGAAGACAAGGGTGCGCGCTGGGCTGGCCTTGACTGTGGACAGTTCATGTGGCCACCGAGGCCCAGCTAGAGGCTGTGGCTTGAGTTAAAGAGCTGAGATTAGAGACGGACGTGGGAGTGTCCCCCAGTCTGCTGCCTTCCGGGCTGGCGGACAAGGTGGGAAGGCAGAGTAAGAAGCAAGCTATGAGGATGAGGGCACAAGACACCTCCGATCAACGAAGCCTGGTTCAGACGCTAAGAGATGGAATCTCTAAGAAGGCAATCAGAACAAAGAGGAGGGTGTTGTGGTAATTGATGAGGAAGCAGATAAAGTGGCCCATGACTCTGATCCCTGACACAAAGGAAAAAATTTATTTTTTTTTAAAGATTTTATTTATCTATTTGACAGAGAAAGCGTACAAGCAGGGGGAGTGGCAGGCAGAGGGAGAGGGAGAAGCAGGCTCCCTACGGGGCTCGATCCCAGGACCCCAGGATCATGACCAGAGCTGAAGGCAGAGCTTCACTGACTGAGCCACCCAGGCGCCCCCACAAAGGAAAAATATAAAGAGCAGCTACCCCAAAACTTCAAGAA
>NW_028014260.1:0-770 GCF_054177405.1 Leptonychotes weddellii
ACAGAAATAATATCAATCTTGGTGAGAAAATACATCATTGGTTTGAAATGCAAATATTTCTCTTAAAAAGCGGTGACTTATTTAGTAGCTATCGGTAAGCCATAGGCTCATTAATAATAATCACATGTGCCTATCACCATACAGATGGAGTCCCAGCTGATGGTAAACACCAGGCAAATCCACAGCATTATGACGCTTGTGAATTCCCATAAGCCGGCGCTAGGTTTTCTCATCTTCGTCTTGTCAGGGCTGGCAGAATCCCTGGCATGTGATCAGTCCTTTCTTCTTGCTCCCAGCCTCTTCGCGTGTGAGAGAATAAATGTCCTTGCTGTCTGAGCCAGTCAAGTTGAAGTTCTCTTACTTGAAGCCAAGGACATCAGAACGGTCACAACTACCGCCTGTTTCCCTAGTTATAGGGGAGGGATAGTAAAATCTGCTTAAAAGGGTTTTGAGGGCCTTTCCGCGCTACCCAGGGAAGGGTCCATAGGGCGTTGTTTTGCGTTCCCGTCGTAACTTAAAGGGAAACTTTCACAATGTCCGGAGCCCTTGATGTCCTGCAAATGAAGGAGGCGGATGTCCTCAAATTCCTTGCAGCAGGAACCCATTTAGGTGGCACCAACCTTGTCTTTCTAATGGAACAGTACATCTACAAAAGGAAAAGTGATGGTATCCACATCACAAATGGCCGCTTCACTCTTCGAACCTTCACTAACCAGATCCAGGCAGCCTAGACTTCTGGTGGTTACTGAGCCCAGGGCTGACCACCAGCC
>NW_028014261.1:0-11529 GCF_054177405.1 Leptonychotes weddellii
AACAATAAAGATAAAATAAAATTCATAATTGTGATCACCTCTGAGAAGAGGGACTGTAATTGTGCAGGAGTAAATGGGATGTTTTTACTGTATTGATGATATTGTGCTTTATTTCTTAAGTTGAGCAATGTGGGTAGGTGTGTTTTCAAGAAGAATGAAATGGTAGCAGGGCCAAACCTCAGATTCAGTAACAGTCCACTTCTGTGCTGTCTCAATTTTAACCAACTCTGGACTATGAAATCCTATGTCCATTTTTATTTTTTCCTTTTTTATTTCTTAGATTTTATTTAATTTCAAGTTAAAGGGGTAGAATTTAGTGATTGATTACTTGCATATAATACCCAGTGCTCATTACATCAAGTGCCCTCCTTAATGCCCATCACCCAGTTACTCCATCCCCCCACCCACCTCCCCTTCAACACCTCTGTTTGTTCCTAGATTAAGAGTCTCTTATGATTTGACTTCCTCAATGTTTTCATCTTATTTAATTTTCCTTCCCTTCCTCTATGTGCATATGAGTGAAATATATGGTATTTGTCTTTCTCTGATTTATTTCACTTAGCATAATACCCTCTAGTTCCATCCACATTGTTGCAAATGGCAAGATTTCATTCTTTTTTATGGCTGAGTAATATTCCATTGTATTTATACACACCACATCTTCTTTATCCATTCATCTGCTGATGGACATCTGGGCTCTTTCCATATTTTGGCTACTATGTACATTGCTGCTATAAACATGGGAGTGCATATGCCCAGTCAAGTCACTATTTTTGTATCCTTTGGACGAATACCCAGTGGTGCAACTGCTTGGTGGTAGGGTAGTTCTATTTTTAACTTTTTGACGAACCTCCATACTGTTTTCTAGAGTGGCTGTACCAGTTTGGTTTCCCACTAACAGTGTAAGGGGTTCCCCTTTCTTCACATCCTCACCAAAGATCTGTTGTTTCCTGACTTGTTAATTTTAGCCATTCTGACTGGTGTGAGGTGGTATCTCATTGTGGTTTTGATTCATATTTCCCTGATGCTGAGTGATGTTGAGAATCTTTTCATGTTTCTGTTAGCCATCAGAATGTCTTCTTTGGAGAAGTGTGTTCATGTCTTCTGCCCATTTCTTGAGTGGATTTTTTGGTTTCTGGGTGTTGAGTTTGATAAGTTCTTTATAGATTTTGGATATTAGCCCTTTATCTGGCAAGACATTTGCAATATCTTCTCCCATTTGGTAGGTTGCCTTTTAAGTTTTGTTATTTCCTTTGTTGTGCTGAGGCATTTTGTCTTGATGAAGTCCCAATAGTTTAGTAAGAAGTTGCTGTGGCTGAGGTCAAAGAGATTGTTGCCTGTGTTCTCTAGGATTTTTATGGATTCATGTCTCAGATTTATGTCTTTCACCCAGTTTGAATTTATTTTTTGTATATGGTGTAAGAAAGTCGTCCAGTTTCATTCTTCTGCATGTGGCTGTCCAATTTTCCCAACACCGTTTGTTGAAGAGACTGTCTTTTTTTCTATTGGTTATTCTTTCCTGCCTTACAAAGATTAGTTAACCATAGAGTTGTTGGTTCATTTCTGGGTTTCTATTCTGTTATATTGATCTATGTGTCTGTTTTTGTGCCAGTACCACACTGTCTTGATCTCCATAGCTCTGTAATGTGGTTTGAAGTCCAGAATTGTGATTTTCTTTTCTTTTCTTTTTCAAGATTGCTTTGGCTGTTTGGGGTCTTTAGTGATTACACACAAATTTTAGGATTGTTTGTTCTTGCTCTGTGTAAAATTCTGGTGGTATTTTGACAGGGATTGCATTAAATGTGTGGATGGCTTATGGTAGTATAGACCTTTTAACGGTATGTGTTCTTCCAATCCATGAGCATGGAATGTTTATCCGTTTCTTTGTGTCATCTTCAATTTCTTTCATAAGTGTATAGTTTTTCAGAGTACAGATCATTTACTCTTTGGTTAGGTTTATTCCTAACTCCCTTATGGTTTTCTTATGTACAGTAAATGGGATCAATTCCTTGACTTTTATTTCTTCTGCTTCATTTTGGTACATAGAAATGCAATAGATTTCTTTAGTTTGATGTTGTATCCTACAGTGTTACTCTATTTATCAGTTCTACCAAATTTTTGGTGGAATCTTTTGCTCAACATCACTTGGCATCAGGGAAATGCAAATCAAAACCACAGTGAGATACCACCTCATGCCAGTCAGAAAGTCTAAAATTAACAAGTCAAGAAACAACAGATATTGGTGAAACAACAAATATTACCTACACTGTAGGTGGGAATGGAAGCTGGTACAGCTACCCTGGAAAACAGTATGGAGGTTCCTCAAGACGTTAAAAATAGAGCTACCCTATGACCCAGCAATTTCATTACTAGGTATTTATCCCAAAGATACAAATGTAGTCTTCCAAAGGGGTACCTGCACCCCAATGTTTATAGTAGCAATGTATATAATAGTCAAACTGTGGAAAGAGCCAAGATATCCATCAACAGATGAATGGATAGAGAAGATGTGGTGTATATATACAATGGAATATTACTCAGCCATCAGGAAGGATGAAATCTTACCATTTACAAGGATATGAATGGAACTGGAGGGTATTATGCTGAGCGAAATGTCAATCAGAGACAGACAATCATCATATGGTTTCACTTATGTGGAATATAAGAAACAGCAGAGAGGATCATAGCGTAAGGGAGGGAAAACTGAATGGGAAATCATCAGAGAGGAAGAAAAATCATGAAAAACTTCTTTTTTAAAGATTTTTTTTATTGTGTGAGAGAGAGACAGAGATATGACAGAAATAGCAAGAGAGGGCATGAGTGGGGAGGAGAGGGAGAAGGTGGCTCTCCACTGAGCAGGGAGCCTAGCATGGGGCTTGATATCATGACCTGAGCTGAAGGCAGATGCTTAAATGACTGCGCCACCCAGGCACCAACCCCCCCCCACCCCGAGAGACTCTTAACCATAGGAAACAAACTGAGGGTTGCTGGAGGGGAGGGGGGGATGGGGTGACTGGGTGATGGACATTAAGGAGGGCATGTGGTGTGATGAGCACTGGGAACCCCCAGTTCCATATGCAGCTGATGATTCACTGACCTCTACCTCTGAAACTAACAATGTACTACTATATGTTGGCTAATTGAACTTAAATAATAATAAAAAAATGACAATGAAAGGAAACCCAAAATAAAAAAAATATATATGACATATATATAACATATATATAAAAATAAAAATTAAAAAAAGAATTGATAAAATGAGATATAAGGAAATAGGTGAAAGAAATAAAACTGAGAGACTACAGAATAATAATTTAAAAAGACCCCATGAATGCTGTATACTGTTTTCCCCAAAGCTGAAGTTTTGCAGTTCTCTATGATTGGTGAACTTGGTGCTAGTTGGTTGTTCCTGCTGGTCTTCTGGGGTAGCAGTCTATTGCACTGATTCTGTCTTTACCGGGCTAAGTTGTTTGTCCCTTGCCAGGTGACAGGGCTCAGTGTGAGTGGCCCAGATTGTACCATGTGGTACTGTTTTATTCCATGAATGCTTTCAGTACTGATGGGGGTGATGAAAATGGCAGTGCCCTGCTCTCTAACCCTGGAGCTGAAAGTTCATGCTTCCCACTCTTCAATGAGACCTCACAGAAAAGCAGTCAATAGCTCTTGTCTCCCTGGTTTCCTTCTGAACTCTGTGTTCATCTAGCCTGTGATCTAGCATTTTTATCTCAGGCACAAAACCCAGTTATTTTATTTTATTTTTTTATTATGTTAGTCACCCTACAGTACATCATTAGTTTTTGACATAGTGTTCCATGATTCATTGTGTATAACACCCAGTGCTCCATGCAGTACATGCCCTCCTTAAACCCATCACTGGGCTAACACATCCCCTCAACCCCCCTCCTCTCTAAAACCCTGTTTGTTTCTCAGAGTCCATAGTCTCTCATGGTTCATCTCCCCCTCTGATTCCCCCCCCTTCATTTTTCCCTTCTCCTAATGTCCTCCATGCTATTCCTTATGTTCAAATAAGTGAAACCATATGATAATTGACTTTCTCTACTTGACTTATTTCACTTAACATAATCTCCTCCAGTTCCATCCATGTTGATGTAAAAGTTGGGTATTCATCCTTTCTGATGGCTGAGTAATATTCCATTGTATATATGGACCACATCTTCTTTATCCATTTGTCTACAACCCAGTTTTGAGTCTCTAAACCTTATGGACTTCTGTGGCATGAACCCATGCCATTCCTCCTAGGGGAAAGAGGCGGAGGGGTCTCACTGTGCTTCTGCCTTTTGCTGGGCCCCTGCCCAGAGAGTGGTCATGTAACTATGTAGTGGTTTGCAGTTTATGGCAACACGGAGCAGAAAGCCAGTGCCTAGATTCGATGTGTTCAACTGGCTTCCCTGCCACACTCAGGCAGTCCCATTCTTTTTGTTACCCTGAGAATCCTGAGACCACGATGTCCCACTGGGATTCCACTCCACTTTGCCACCTGAGCAGCTTTAAGCAGGGATGTTCCCCACTGTAGCAGACTTCTAAAAGTTCTGATTTCACACTCTGCCAATTATGATACTTTGCTGTAGCCTCCTTAAGCAGGCTCTTCCCCATGAGATATCCTCTGCTATATTCCCTTGGATTCACATCTCTGCACCTACTACCTTGCAAAAAGTGGTCGCTTTTCTATTTGTAGAATTCCAGCCATTCTTTTCTCAGATCTCCAACTGATTTCACAAGTGTTAAGAATGATTTGATAATTCTAGCTGAATACCAGGCACCAGGCAAAATTTGGGTCCCCTACTCCTCTGCCATCTTAACTATGATGTATTTTTTATATTGATTTTTAATCCTGCAACTCTACACAATTTGTTCAGATGTTCTAACAGTTTTTTGGTGGATTCTTTAGGATTTTTTATATATGATATGTCATCTGCATATACAGATGATTTTATTTCTTCCTTTCTGATTTGGATGACTTTATTGTTTTTCTTGCCTAATTGTTCTGGCTAAAAGTTCAAGTATTGTGTTGAATAGAAGTGGTACGGATGGACATAGATCATTGAGTGTGGTATTAGGTTTGGGTTCATCTTGTAGGCCTTTATCATGTTGTGGTATCAGCCAACTCAGAGACCGAACGCAGGGCTCATAGGGACCCAACAGTCATGCAAAAGCGGGGAGGGGAGTGTGCCTCCTTTGAAGGTGCACTGAAGTTGGTGCAGGGACCTGGGATACTGGTCCTCATTATGATGGGGGTGATCAGGGCTTATTCATGAAGGGCAGGCACCCCCCAGCAGTTCCTGTGGCACCTGTGGCATCTGTGACATTACCCTCCGATAGGCACCACGGCATCTGTGACATTACCCTCCAGTAGGCACCATGGCATCTGTGGCTTCTGTGGCATTACCTTCCAAAAGGCACCATGGCATCTGTGACATTACCCTCCAATAGACTCCATGGCATCTATGACATCTGTGGCATTACCCTCCAATAGGCACCATGGCACCTGTGGCATGAAGTAGAAATGCTGGCAGGGCACTTAATACATGGCCTATACTGGTTTGCACATATACTGGTTGGCACTTACGTTTGGAATTTGAAGTTTGGAGATCTTTCATGAGGAAGGGAAGCCCAAAATGGAGACACTGGACATTCTGGTAACATGAAATTGGGGGCTGACACATAAAAAGGAAAATAATGGTAATAAAGAAAAGCAATAGGCCATATTATACTCAGAGTTCATGGAACATTTCTTACCAGCAAGATACAATGATACAAAGGACAGAAACTTTTTGATGTTTCCATTGGCTAAGAAGAACATAAAATGTGACCCATGGTTTCCCATGGCTACTATAAATGTGTGTACTTAAAATTGTCGATTAAAGAAAAGTAAAATAAAATCTTAGATAAAAATAAGTGAAAATTATTCTTTGTCAGTATTTCCTCTTATGCCACCACTGCGTCCTATAACAGTGTCTAATTTCTCTTGGTCCTCAACTCCAAAGAAAATCTATGGTTTTATAAATCAGTGATAGTAATGAGTGTCCTCCTTAGGAAGCATCTGCTGTTTTTGACAAATGACAAATAGCTAATGTTATCCTCTCTTACAAAGGAATTGTTTTCTTTTAACACTGAGCTGCCTTTGTTTAACCTGAAACTGAACTGAAAGCAAATAGCAGAAATATCCTTACATCTGTTTAGGATAGGTTTACTGCCAACAGAGTTATGAACATTTTCAGTTTTCCACCCTGTTTAGATTCAGAATTGTGGGGAAGGGATTTTCAACCTATGTCTGTTATTTGTAGCATTCCTGCTTGTATCTTTAAAAAATGTTTATGTGGGGCGCCTGGGTGGCTCAGTTGGTTAAGCGACTGCCTTCGGCTCAGGTCATGATCCTGGAGTCCCGGGATCGAGTCCCGCATCGGGCTCCCTGCTCGGCAGGGAGTCTGCTTCTCCCTCTGACCCTCCTCCCTCTCACGCTCTCTGTCTCTCATTCTCTCTCTCTCAAATAAATAAAGAAAATCTTTAAAAAAAAAAAATAAAAAAAAAATAAAAAATGTTTATGTGGCAGCACATAACTACTACAACCAGGAATGACTAAGGTGTCTATTTCCTACAATTCCTGATAGTACATTGTGTTATCAACTTTTTTTATAGTATGCCAGGGAGCCACCGTTATTTTAACCTGATTAACTGAGGTGATCATTGGGTCCAAGGTGCCAGTCACTAACCTAGAAAACCATTCATGCCTTTCTCAGGTGCTAGAGCCTGGGTATGTGTGCCCCATGAGTCAGTTTGGCCCCAGGGAGGCTGGGGGGAGGTCACAGTCATCATTGCAACAGGGACAAACAAGTGATATAACACTGAGATATTGTTTTTCTAATCTTGTCATTTTCAGCATCTCCCTACTGATGACATTTTCACATCACAGTTACACTACATGTCTCTTCATGCACAGTGGCTCTTAGGAAGGTCACTAATAATCACTGTATGAGCTGAGAATATTAAAGTAAGTGTTTATGTGGCAGCAGATAACTAATATAACCAGGAAAGAGTGAGATGTCTCTTTCCCCAAACTCACAATAATACTTTGTGTTATAAAACTTTTAAATGTTATTCCAGGGAATCTCCAGGTTTTGAACCTGATTGAGGCCATCCTTGGATCCAAGGTGTCAGTCACTTGCCTAGAAGACCGTTCATGCTTTCCTCAGGTGCTAGAGCCTGGGCATGTTCCCTCATCCATCATTTTGTCTCACAGGAGATCTCTGTCATCTGTGCAGGCAGGGACAAGCACGTGCTATAACACCAGGACATTGTTTTTCCAGTCTTGTCATTGTCAGCATCTTCCTCCCAATGACATTTTCATATTACAGTTACTTGGTGTGTCTGTTAACGTACAGGGGCTCTTTCTAAGGCCACCAATCACTGTACTAGCTGAGATTTTTCCACTCCTCTAGGAGCCAAGTTTTTCTCCCTTGGGAGTGATTTATCTGATGTGAATGCATACATTGGGAGAAATAAATCAGCTACTCAGTGTGACCCAATAGTATGGAAGGGAATGATTTAAAAAGAAATCAACTAAAACATTAGCAGTCATTATTTCTAGGTTATGAGATAATGAGAAACTTTTTATTTTATTCCTCCTGTTTTTCTCATGTCCAGATACACACTTACAAGGATTCTATAGTATTATGCAGGTGAATGAAGAACTATACTATTTCCCTTCTTCTAGGTTTCAGGTGTTGCAAATGTCCTGAATGTTAAAAGCCTGAAGATGTTGCTCCTGTATTCATTACCTAATGAACATTTGCCATATTCTGTAGAATAAGAACATTTTTGTGTATATTTATTAAACTTTTCATTCACTTAATCATTCTCCAGATACTTGTGAATATGTAATTCAAGTCAGAAGCCAATTTAGACACAGGAAAATCACACATGAATAAGAGGTTCTATGTTGTTGAAAAGCTCACCAATGCCTTTCCTCAGACATACATACAGAAAAATATATAAAAAGATATCAAAATAGTGACAGGGACAAATTTTGGAGGGAATTCACGGGGCAGATTGATGAGGTTTGTAAGGAATTTTCAGAAGAGTAAGATCTCAATTGAACATAGATGTCAAATAAGATGTTTGTAAGTGATAAATCACTAGTTTATCAAGGTTGGGGATGAGCTTTTCTCAGAAAGAACAGTTGATATTTGTTTCCAGGGGCCACACTTTTCATCATTCTGTATGTTCTCCTCCCAAAGTCCTTACAACACCATAAAGTTTTATATTGTCTCTAGGCCTTCTTGTCTTTGGATATCATCATCCTCTCTGATTCCTTATTATTCCCAAGGCTTACACACTTGGAATGTTAAAATTACCTGCAAAAAGGAATCAAAACTTTAAAATAAAGGTCTAGTGTTTTCCCTGTGGAATCCTGGGAACCACAAGGTTTGAGGATGGGAAAGAAAAGACTATTAATCCTTACAAACCCCATACTCCTACCCAAATACTCCAGGTGGATGGCGGCTTACTAGGACTTGAAATCACAGAGCGAGGGCACAATCAATGTGAGGATTCTCATGTGCAGACAGGATTGCCAGTCTCTGAAATGGCTGTCTTGTAGAGAAGGGGAGTACTTTTCTCTCCAGCATAGAGATTCTCAGAGTTTGAATGTATTTACCAGTAAAACGAAATAAAAAATATATGGAGAACAAACATGAAATTGCTAAATTTTTGTTTTGTGAAATAAGATCATCAAGACTTTGTCCAAAAAATTACCATATACTCGGGGCGCCTGGGTGGCTCAGTCGTTAAGCGTCTGCCTTCGGCTCAGGTCATGATCCCAAGGTCCTGGGATCGAGTCCCTCATTGGGCTCCCTGCTCTGCGGGAAGCCTGCTTCTCCCTCTCCCACTCCCCCTGATTGTGTTCCCTCTCTCGCTGTGTCTCTCTCTGTCAAATACATAAAATCTTTAAAAAAAATTACCATCTACTACCATCATAATTCAATAAAAGAATGAACATTATAAAACTAAAGAACAAGAAGATAGTATTATTAATAAATAATTGAATACTCTTTTGGATTTGATTTCACTTCAGCAAAACTCCTCATTTCCTTTATTTCTCTTATCTAAGAGCCTAGAGAAACCATTATCCACCTCCTTTCACAGGTGTATAGGAAGGAAATTAATTAAAAAGCCCTGTTAATTTTCTGTTTAGAGACTCAACATCTCCCTATTCTCAGTAACAGTGGTTCTCAAACTTTAGCCTAATCACCTGTGGTGCTTGTTAAAAAACATCAGTTGCTGGGTCCATCCTCAGATGGTTGGTCAGTAGGTCTGAGGTGGGCCCAAGAGTGTGCATTTGTGATAAGGTGCCAAGTGATGCAGTTGCTGCTGGTCCAAGGACCACACTACCTTCCAGGAAAAAGCCCAAACTCCTTATCAGGCCACGGAGGGTAAAAGTTAATCTACTGTAATAGACCTCAACATAGAGTGGCTTAGGGACACCTGGGTGGCTCAGTTGGGCTAAGCGTCTGCCTTCAGCTCAGGTCATGATCCCAGGTCCTGGGATTGAGTCCCACATCGAGCTCCCTGCTCAATGGGGAGTCTGCTTCTCCCTCTGCTTGATGCTCCCCTTGCTTGTGCTCTCTCTCTCTGACAAATAAATAAATAAAATCTTAAAAAAATGTTGTATGGTGATTAACATAATAAAAAAAAGATGGAACCCCCCCAAATAGAATGGATTAAATAATATTAAATAATATAGAAACTTTTTCTCCTATAGTAGTGTGGAGGCATTGCTGTGTTGGTTTAGGGTTTTTGGCAAAGTTAGGTACCCTCCACATTCACATTCCAGCCAACGGAAGGGGAGGGAGAAGGGTGAGAGCAGTCTTCATATCTGAGAAGATAACTCAGGAGTTGCCTACATTGTTTCCCTGGCATTGTGTTGGTGGAGGCCAGGCACAGAAATGTGATATGCAGCATGGGACCCTGTGCCCAGTTAAAACTAGAAACCAAATGTGGAACGGGTATTGGTGGGTAGTTGGTCTCCCCCACAAAGGCCCTGCTGGCAGGATCAGGTGCCTGAAAGGGAGTGTTGTTTCCCATGAAAGTGGCAATTCTGGGAAGAAAGAAATCAGTGCAATCCTACATTAAATAGGATCCAGTGCAATCCTACATTAAAATAAGTTTCCTTCTGAAATATTTTCTTAATACGTTGCACTTATCTCTATTACTGTACTTAATCACATTTCATAATTATGTATTTACTTATTTGTGGCCCCCAATTAATCTTTTTTAAAAAATATTTATTTGAGAGAGACAGAGATAGCAAGAGAAAGCACAAGTGGGAAGGAGGGGGAGAAGCAGACTCCCTGCTGAGCAAGGAGCCTGATTCAGGGCTGGATCCCAAGACCCTGGGATCATGACTTGAGCTGAAGGCAGACACTTAACCGACTGAGCCACCCAGGTGCCCCAACCCCTGATTAGTGTTGAAGTTTTTTAAGTATATGAATTGAAGTTTCTTTTTTTTTATGTATCTGTATCTTTATCTTATAATTCCTGTCTTCTTTCTACCAATTTACAAAGCCAGTGCCTAGTACAATTCTTGGTACATGATAAACACCGATTAAATGCTCTTTGCATAAATGAATCCATTCATCTTTTGTTGGTAAAGGTCAATATTATTTTTTTAGCTGTCTTCCATGTAACTTATGACTTTGCTGACCTTTTTTCTACACACAGTATTCTCTTTACTGCACTCTTTACATCTTTGTTTCTTAAAGTATAGATTAGAGGGTTAAGGGTGGGTGTGATGATTGTGTAAAAGAGAGAAAGGAACTTCCCCTTATCTTGGGATGTGCTATTCTGTGGCTTCATGTACATATAAATGACTGTTCCATAAAACAGAGTTACTACTGTGAGGTGGGAACCACATGTATTAAGGACCTTACGCCACCTTGCCTTTGACTTGATCCTCACGACAGCTTGAGTGATAATTCCGTATGAAATGAGAATTAGCGATATAGGTGCTAGAAGAAATATCACTCCAAGAGCAAAGACAATGATCTCCATTACTTTTGAGTAGACACAAGCCATCTTGATCAATGCTGGCATCTCACAGAAAAAATTATCCACTTCCCGGTGCCCACATCTGGGTAACTTCAAAGTCAGGGAGCAAAGAATTAACGCACTGCCAAGGCCACCTAACCAGGCGGTGAGCACCATCTTCTGGCAAA
This sequence comes from Leptonychotes weddellii, assembly GCF_054177405.1. NCBI lineage: Eukaryota > Metazoa > Chordata > Mammalia > Carnivora > Phocidae > Leptonychotes > Leptonychotes weddellii. Next base: position 11,232 of record NW_028014261.1, read on the forward strand.
GCTGAGGGTGCATTATTACTCTGTAGCGAAGAGGTTGACAGACAGCAGCATAGCGGTCATAGGCCATCACAGCCAGGAGAAGACACTCTGTGGCTCCAAGGTCAAGGGCAAAGAAGAATTGGAGCACACACCCTCCATAGGTAATAGACCTTGTTGGACCCCATAGATTTACCAGCATCTGGGGGATAATGCTAGTTGCATAGCAGAGGTCCAAAAAAGACAAATTGGATAAGAAGAAATACATGGGAGTATGGAGCTGGGTGTCTAGGTAAGATACAAGAATGATGGTTGTGTTTCC
>NW_028014262.1:0-770 GCF_054177405.1 Leptonychotes weddellii
CATTATATTAAAAACATGTTACATTAGAGAATATGCAGAATCACACCAAATTCCATGAAGTAGTCCACACACTTTGCTTAATTAATTAATTTATTTATTAATTAATTTATTTTTAGTTACAGTATGCTTAATCCTATTTTAGGTATTAGAGAATTAGCTGTGAATTTTTATGTTTGAATCCCTCAAAACTCTCTAACTTCCCGAAGCTGACATTTTAGTGGAGGAAGAGAGAAAATAATTTTGCAACAACTGAATAAATAAGTGAATTTTAGTTCAATTGTAAATGCTAACATGAAGATAGAATATATCATCATAGAAAATGAGGGAGCATCTAACATAACATAGCAAAAAAATAAAAATCATAAAAAAAAGAAAATGAGGGAGGAAAGATATTTTAGCTAAAATGGTCAGAGATTATATTTAAATTAATTTGTAACAATCAAAAGAATGTACTATGTGAGGATAAGTGAAGGAGTATTTCTGACAGAAGAAAAAGTTGGTCTAAAAGGCTAAAGATGGAAAAGAGCTTGATGTGTTCAATTAGCTGAAGGTTGGTCGGTAAGAGTACATCGCTTTCAAATATGTATAATCTACTTCATGTCAAATGTTTCATGTCAAATGTATGACTAAAGAATAACAAGTGCTATTTTAGCATAAAATAGTAACTAACCAAGCTTTCTATTTAAATTTACTAACTTTTGCAAATAAAGCCTAAACCCAGCAGGAGAAATAATAAAGATCAGAGCAGAAATCAATGAAACAGAAACCAA
>NW_028014263.1:0-770 GCF_054177405.1 Leptonychotes weddellii
AATGAAGCGGGGGAAATCGGAGGGGTAGACGAACCATGAGAGACGATGGACTCTGAAAAACAAACTGAGGGTTCTAGAGGGGAGAGGGGTGTGAGGATGGGTTAGCCTGGTGGTGGGTATTGAGGAGGGCACATTCTGCATGGAGCACTGGGTGTTATGCACAAACAATGAATCATGGAACACTACATCTAAAACTAATGATGTAATGTATGGGGATTAACATAAGAATAAAAAAAAATAATAAAAAAAAAGGAATTACACATACTTAATGGATAGATGAATGCTCTATTTGCCCTCTATGTTGTCAACTAACATGAAGGATGGCAAAAGAGGATTCATTGATTCTTCTAAGTATCTTTTAAAGTTTTATTTAATTCCAGTTAGTTAACATACAACGCTATGTTAGCTTCAGTTGTAAAACACAGTAATTCAACAGTTCCATACATCACTCTGTTCTCATCATGACATTGCCCTCCTTAATCCCTATCACCTATTTAAACCATCACCTCATCCCGCCCCGTCTGGTAACCTTCAGTTTGTTCTCTATATTTAAAAATCTCTTTCTTGATTTGTTTCTCCCTCTCTCTCTTACTGTTTTTCCCTTGGCTTATTTGTTTTATCTTTCTCTGACTGACTTACTTCACTTAGCCTTATACTGTCTAGCTCCATCTCTGTCATTGGAAATGGCAAGATTTCATTCTGTTTTATGGCTGAATAATATTCCATTTTATAGATATACCACATCTTCTTTATCCATTCATCAATCCATG
>NW_028014264.1:0-770 GCF_054177405.1 Leptonychotes weddellii
ATTCTTTAGTATTTTATCCAAATTGAAGTATCTGATGTGATATAAACTTGAGAGTATATAATAACATACACTTTTAAAGTCCAACTAGCAAACATTTTAGTCTGTATTAAAATACGAAGATTTCAGATAAAAGAGAGACTTTCTAATAAACAATCTGTTCATAGTCTAATGGATTATAGTGCAATTTCAACTCAAGAAAATTTACTGCATGCCTGTAATATTGGGACATAAATATAAATAAGGCCCTTTAGACCTAGTGGGATAGAAAACTATACATACAGATCAGAGAACCACCAAACCATTTGCTTGTAGGCAGACCTTTTAACATACAAGAATGCTTCAATACATTCTTGGATGTCTAAGCCAGTTTACTAAACCACTCTTATAAATTTTACTAACATACCAAGGTTTGGTTATTGAATATTAACACTTAGATGTTCACAGGGAGAAAAACCTTTCTCTAACTATAAACTTTTTTTTTTTTTTTGAGGGTAATTTGCTATTTTAATTCTTAAGAAATGTCTACATGGGGCGCGGGGGGCGCCTGGGTGGCTCAGTTGGTTAAGCGACTGCCTTCGGCTCAGGTCATGATCCTGGAGTCCCGGGATCGAGTCCCACATCGGGCTTCCTGCTCGGCAGGGAGTCTGCTTTCATGCTCTCTGTCTCTCATTCTCTCTGTCTCAAATAAATAAAAAAAAAAAAAAAAAAAAAGAAATGTCTACATGGGGCGCCTGGGTGGCTCAGTCGTTAAGCGTCTGCCTTCGGCTCAG
>NW_028014265.1:0-769 GCF_054177405.1 Leptonychotes weddellii
TGAAATCATTGGCTTTTGGTGATTGAGTCTACCTCCTGCCCCTCCAGAAGTGGATGTGGCAGTGGGACTGACAGGTCCCACCCTCTAATTGTGGTTGGTTTCCCTGGCAACCAGCCTCCATCCTTAGGGGCTTTCCAAAAATGCCCCCATTAACATCGACTCAGATGTGGTTCAAAGGAGTTTGTTATGAATTACAAAAAACCCACAGTTGACCTTTTTTCCACACGGAGACTATTTCAGGAACTGAGGACAAAACACCAAATATAACAAAAGATGACCCCATTGCTCAAGTCACTTAGGAAATTCCAAGGATCTTGGGAGCTTTGAGGCAGGAACTGTGGATGAAGACCAAAATATAGATTTCTCATTATAAATCACACTATCAAAATGGGAAGCCATGAGGGGGGATTGGTGCAGAGGAATGATTTGATATGATTAATCTATCAACAGGATTACTCTGGCTGCTGTTTTGATAATAAATTATAATGGAGATAAGGGCAGAAACAGGGAAACCACTTAGGAGATGGGGGGAAATAATTTTTCCTTTACCCTTGTAGGTTCTTGGATGAGACCAACCGCATGATAAAAGACAGACTAATAGGGGAGGAACAAAACAGAAATTTAATAGCTTGTATGCCTCTTGTATATGTGGCAGATACCCAGGAAAATTGAGTAACTCCCCAAAATGGCCCAAGCCACCACCTTAAATACCATCACCTAAAGACAAGGGATGGGGATTGGATAGGGGGAGGGGAGTCAGTTATGGAAA
>NW_028014266.1:0-769 GCF_054177405.1 Leptonychotes weddellii
ACCAAAAATAATAAAATACCTAGGAATAAACTTAACCAAGGAGGTGAAAGACCTGTCCTCTGAAAACTATAAAACAATGATGAAAGAAATTGAAGACGACACAAACACATGGAAAGATATTCCATGCTCATGGGTTGGGAGAACAAATATTGTTAAAATGTCCATACTGCCCAAAGCAATCTATAGAGGTAATATAATCCCTATCCAAATACCAACAGCATTTTTCACAGAACCAGAGCAAATAATCCTAATCTTTGTATGGAACCACAGAAGACCCCGAATAGCCAAAGCAATCTTGAAAAAGAACAAAACTGGAAGTAGCACAAACCCAGATTTCAAGGTATACTACAAAGCAGTAGTAATCCAAACAGTATGGCATGGCACAAAAATAGACAGATCAATGGAACAGAATGCAAAGCCCAGAAATAAACCCACGATGATATGGTCAATTAGTTCTTCGATAAAGGAGGCAAGAATATGCAATGGTAGAAAGATAGTCTCTTCAACAAATGGTGTTGGGAAAACTACACAGCTACATGCAAAAGAATGAAACTGGATCACTTTCATAGAGAATACACAAAAATAAACTCAAAATGGATTGCAGATCTAAACGGAAGACCTGAAACCATACAATTCCTAGAAGAGAGCATAGGCAGTAATCTCTTTGACATCAGCTGTACAAACAGTTTTCTAGATATGTCTCCTCAGGCAAGGGAAACAAAAGCAAAATTAAATTATTGCGACTACATCAAAATAAAAAGCTTTTACC
>NW_028014267.1:0-769 GCF_054177405.1 Leptonychotes weddellii
TGTCATCACCACCACCACCATCATCACCACCATCATCATCACTATCCCCACCATCATCATCGCCATCATCACCATCACCATCATCACCACCATCACCACCACCATCATCACCACCATCACCACCATCATCATCACCATCATCACCACCACCACCACCACCGTCATCACAATCACCACCACCACCACCATCATCACCATCACCATCACCATCATCACCATCACCACCACCACTGTCATCACCACCATCACCACCATCATTACCATCATCACCATCATCGTCATCACCATCACCACCACCATCACCATCTTCATCACCACCATCATCATCATCATCATCACCACCATCACCATGTTCACCATCACCAACAACTCCACCATCATCACCATGACCACCACCATCACCATCATCACCATCATCATCATAACCATCACCATCACCACCACCATCACCATCAACATCACCAGCACCATCATCACCATCTTCACCATCACCACCACCATCACCATCTTCATCACCACCATCATCATTGTCATCATCACCACCATCATCATGTTCACCATCACCAACATCCCCACTATCATCACCATCACCATCACCATCATCATCATGATCATTACCATCATCATCACCACCATCACCAACATCACCACCATCAATTATCATCACCATCACCATCATCACCATCACCACCATCACCACCATCATCATCATCACTATCCACACCACCACCATCACCATCATCACCATCACCATCATTACTATCATCAT
>NW_028014268.1:0-769 GCF_054177405.1 Leptonychotes weddellii
ATGCTATTCCTTATGTTCCACAAATAAGTGAAACCATATGATAAGTGACTTTCTCTGCTTGACTTATTTCACATAATTAGCATAATCTCCTCCAGTCCCATCCATGTTGATGTAAAAGTTGTGTATTCATCCTTTCTGGTGGCTGAGTAATATTCCATTGTATATATGGACCACATCTTCTTTATCCATTCATCTGTTAAAGGGCATCTCGGCTCTTTCCACGGTTTGGCTATTGCGGACATTGCTGCTATGAACATTGGGGTGCATATGGCCCTTCTTTTCACTGTATCTGTGTCTTTGGGGTAAATACCCAGTAGTGCAATTGCTGGGTCATAGGGTAGCTCTATTTTTAATTTTTTGAGGAACCTCCACACTGTTTTCCAAAGTGGCTGTACCAACTTGCGTTCCAGCCGACAGTGTAAGAGGGTTCCCCTTTCTCCACAACCTCTCCAACGTTTGTTGTTTCTTGCCTTGTCAATTTTTGCCATTCTAACTGGTGTAAGGTGATATCTCAATGTGGTTTTGACTTGAATTCCCTGATGGCTAATGACCTTATTCTTTCTTTGATGTCATAGGGGAATTTTAAATGGTTTAATGATCACATCAAAAAATGGATGAGACCACTACACTAAATACTACCCATCTCCAAAAAGTATTCTAAAACTCAGAAGGTTTTAGTGGGGGTCGAGTAGATTTAGTATTGAAGTGGTGATAGAAATTACTGAGGTGGCACTTAGGTCTGCTTTCCCAGCAGCCTGATCATATTCAT
>NW_028014269.1:0-769 GCF_054177405.1 Leptonychotes weddellii
GGGATCGAGTCCCGCATCGGGCTCCCTGCTTGGCAGGGAGTCTGCTTCTCCCTCTGACCCTCCTCCCTCTCATGCTCTCTGTCCCTCACTCTCTCTCTCTCTCAAATAAATAAATAAAATCTTAAAAAAAAAATTTTTTTTGAAAAGACAGTCTCTTCAATAAATGGTGCTGGGAAAACTGGATATTCACATATAAAAAAAGCGAAAGTAAATCCCTATTTTATACCACTCACAAAAATTAACTCGGATTAAACTTTTTTAAAATTTTCTTTCTTTGTTGTTTTTTTTTTTTAAGATTTTATTTATTTGTCAGAATGAGAGAGAGCACAAGCAGGGGGAGTGGCAGGCAGGAGAAGCAGGCTCCCCGCTGAGCAAGGAGACTGGACCCTGGGATCATGACCTGAACTGAAGGCAGACGCCTAACAGACTGACCACCCAGGTGTCCCTCTTTTTCTTTTCTTTTCTTTTTTTAAGATTTATTTATTTGAGAGGGAGAGAGAGAGAGAGAGCACGAAAGCAGGGGGAGGGGCAGAGGGAGAGAGAGAGAATCTCAAGCAGACTCTGAGCTGCGCACGGAGCCTAACATGGGGCTTGATCCCGTGACCCTGACATCAGGACCTGAGCCAAAATCAAGAGTCAGATGCTTAACTGACTGGGCCACCCATGTGCCCCTCTAATTGTATTAAAGACTTAAATGTCAGACCTGAAACCATAAAACTCCTAGAAGAAAACATAGGGAAAAAGCTCCTTTGCATAGTTATTGGCAATG
>NW_028014270.1:0-769 GCF_054177405.1 Leptonychotes weddellii
TTGAGGGAATGTATAGAGTCCAAATTATTGACCAGAACCCAAGCAAGATGCACCTATTTTCTTGGGACCTTAGGGTTGCTGGCCTCTTGTTTTCCCTACCTGTCTTCTGCGGGAGGGGCCTGCCGCGCTGTTACTCAGGCAACCCTGTTCGGGCGGAGTTGCCCTGCGTCCCTGTGGCAGGGGATGGGCTCAGTGGGAATCAGTCTTTGGGGCTTTTGTTCTCTGGCGGCTTTCCCTGGTGGCTTTCCGCGTCTCTTCCACGAGTCAGGGCAGAAGAGTCCGTTTCCAACCCTCTGCCTCAGAACAGAAAGACCTCAGTCTGTTCTTCAGTGAGCTCTCCAGGCCACACTGTCTCGTTTCTGTCCGTGCTGCTATAAACTGTAGCGTCCTGGGTTGTGCGCCCCTCCGCAGTGCTCCCAGTCCTGCCTCCAGGTCGGGGCACGTCTCTGCCCTTTGTGCTTCTAAAACCGCCAGCTTCTCCCAGTTCACGTGCGCCCGACTCCGCCACTTGGGGTTTCCACCCCCAGGGGTTGCAGTTCACCGGCGCAACCCCGGCGCACCGGGTTTCCGTCTCAGAGGCTGCAGTTCGAGTGCGTGTGACCGTTGCTCCAGGTTTCTGTCCGGGGGGGCTGCGGTTCGCGTGCGCGTGACCCCGCGGCTCTGGGTTTCCATCCCGGGGGCTGCCCTAAAGTCCTTTCCCTACGCTACTGGTCTGCGAGTCTGTGCCCGTCTGCAACGCGTGAGGCTGTCACTCACTGGCAGTGCAGGA
>NW_028014271.1:0-769 GCF_054177405.1 Leptonychotes weddellii
ATTTTATTATTTTTTTAAGATTTTATTTATTTATTTGACAGAGAGAGACACAGCGAGAGAGGGAACACAAGCAGGGGGAGTGGGAGAGGGAGAAGCAGGCATCCTGCTGAGCAGGTAGCCCGATGTGGGGCTCGATCCCAGGACCCTGGGATCATGACCTGAGCCGAAGGCAGACGCTTAACCGACTGAGCCACCCAGGCGCCCCCAAATTCGTATTTTTCTGATGAATAATGATACTGAGCACTTTTTTCAGGTACTTATTCACCACTTGGATACTTTATGAAGTTCCTCTTTAAGCATTTTGACCATTTTTAAATGCATCGTCATTCTTTATTATTTCTTAAAAAATTTAGATGAGTCTTGTGTATATGTACTGTAAATTATCATTTATTCTAAGTATTAAAATGAAGTATAAAACTTATGACAACTAAGAGCAGTAAGCAATTACTTAAAAGTTTTGCCCCAGGGGCGCCTGGGTGGCTCATTCGTTAAAAGTCTGCTTTCGGCTCAGGTCATGATCCCAGGGTCCTGGGATGGAGCCCTGCATCCGGCTCCCTGCTCAGCAGGAAGCCTGCTTCTCCCTCTCCCACTCCCCCTGCTTGTGTTCCCTCTCTCACTGTGTGTCTCTCTCTGTCAAATAAATAAATAAAATCTTAAAAAAATAAAAAAATAAAAATTTTGCCCCAATTGTTTAGAGTGGGTGGTTGCTCTTGACCACCTGAACACATAATTTTTTTTTTTTTTAAAGATTTTATTTATTTATTTGACA
>NW_028014272.1:0-11529 GCF_054177405.1 Leptonychotes weddellii
GATAGGGATTGCATTAACTGTGTAGATTGCTCTAGGTAACATAGACATTTTAATAATATTTGTTCTTCCATTCCATGACCATGGAACGTTTTTCCATTTCTTTGTGTCTTCCTCAATTTCTTTTTTTTTTTTTTAAAGATTTTATTTATTTATTTGACAGAGAGACACAGCGAGAGAGGGAACACAAGCAGGGGGAGTGGGAGAGGGAGAAGCAGGCTCCCCGCTGAGCAGGGAGCCCGATGCGGGACTTGATCCCAGGACCCTGGGATCATGACCTGAGCTGAAGGCAGTCGCTTAACCAACTGAGCCACCCAGGCGCCCCTCTTCCTCAATTTCTTTCATGAGTATTCTGTAGTTTTCTGAGTACAGATTCTTTGCCTCTTTGGTTAGATTTATTCCTAGGTATCTTATGGTTTTGGGTGCAATTGTAAATGGGATTGACTCCTTAATTTCTCTTTCATCTGTCTTGTTGTTGATGTATAGAAACACAACTGATATCTATTTTTATTGATTTTGAGGGGGGTTCTCTCTGCCTCCTGGATTTTGATGCCTGTTTCTTTCCCCAAATTAGGGAAGTTCTGTGCTATAATTTGCTCCAATATGCCTTCTGCCCCTCTCTTTCTTTCTTCTTCTTCTGGGATCCCAATTATTCTACTGTTGTTTCGTCTTATGGTATCACTTATCTCTCGAGTCCCGCCCTTGTGATGCAGTAATTGTTTATCTCTTTTTCTCAGCTTCTTTATTCTCCGTTATTTGGTCTACTGTATCACTAATTCTCTCTTCTGCCTCATTTATCCTAGCAGTTAGAGCCTCCATTTTTGATTGCACCTCATTAATAGCCTTTTTAATTTTGACTTGGTTAGATTTTAGTTCTTTTATTTCTCCAGAAAGGGATTCTCTAGTATCTTCCATGCTTTTGTCAAGCCCAGCTAGTATCTTTATAATCGTCATTCTGAACTCTAGTTCTGACATCTTACTAATGTCCCTATTGATTAGGTCCCTGGCAGTTGATACTGCCTCTTGTTCTTTTTTCCTGAGGTGAGTTTTTCCATTTTGTCATTTTGTCCAGAGAAGAATAGATGAACAAGAGAACAAAATGCTAAAAGGGTAACAACGACCCCAGAAAAATATACACTAAACAAATCAGAAAAGACCCGAAACTGGAGGGAGGGGCGGGGGCAGAAAAAAAAAAAAAAAGAATATGATCAGGCTGGTGAATAGAACAGAGCCACACACTAGATTTTGGGTGTATTTTGGTCTATTAGAAGAAACTCCTTCCCAAAATTTTAAAGAACGAAAAACTTATATATATATACAAATATAAGTGTAATTACAATGAAGGATGGAATATGACTGTAACAATGAAAATTGAAAAAGATTTTTAAAAAGGAATTGATAAGGGGTGCCTGGGTGGCTCAGTCGGTTAAGGGTCTGCCTTTGGCTCAGGTCATGATCCCAGAGTCCTGGGATGGAGCCCCACATTGGGCTCCCTGCTCCTCAGGATGCCTGCTTCTCCTCTCCTACTCCCCCTGCTTGTGTTCCCGCTCTTGCTGTGTCTCTCTCTGTCAAATAAATAAATAAAATCTTTAAAAAATAAATAAATAAAAAGGAATTGATAAGATAAGAAGTTGGTTGAAAAAAGAATGAAAAAATTAAAAAAAAAAAAAAGGAGAGGATGTGATCAGGCGGGGAATAGAACAAAGCCATACACTAGATTTAGGGTATATTTTGGTGTGTTACAAGAAACTGCATCCCAAAAGTTTAAAGAAAGAAAAATTTATATATATATATTTATAAAAAATTTATATATATATATTTATACACACACACACACAAATAAGGTTAAATACATTAAAGGGGTAGAATATGACTGTAAAAATGAAAATTAAAAAAGATTTTAAAAAAGGAATTGATAAGTTGGTTGAATAAGGAAAGAAGAAAAATTCAAAAAGAAAAACTAGAAAAAAAATAAAGAAAATTTAAAAAATTAACTTTGAAAGACTAAAGGATCATGGGGAAAAAAGCCATGAATTCTATGTGCTGTATTCTCCTAGTGCTGGAGTTCTGCCCTTCTCATTGATCTATAAACTTGGTCTTGGCTGGCTGTTCTCGCTGATCTTCTGGGGGAGGGGCCTGTTGCCATGATTCCCAAACGTCTTTGCCGGAGGCGGAATTGCCCCACCCTTGCTGGGTCTGTGCTAAGTAATCTGCTCGGGTTTGCTCTCGGGAGCTTTTGTTCCCTGCAAGCTTTCCATACAGCTTTGGAGGCTAGAGAGTGAAAATGGTGGCCTCCCAATCTCCGCCCCAGAGGAGCCGAGAACTCGGGGCCCCACTCCTCAGTGCGACCCCAGAGAAAAGCAGTCAGTCACTCCCATCTCCCCGGTCTCCGGCCACACTCCATGCTCTCCCAGCCTGTGACCAAGCGTTTCTGTCGCTGGCACCCAACCCCGTGTGGAGTCTCCAAACCCAGCAGATCCCTGTGGTGCGCTCCCGCGCTGCTCCTCCCGGGGGAGGAAGGGGAGTCTCCCTGGATCTGCCGCTTGTTGGGTCCCTGCTGGAGGAGCAGTGGCCCGACTGTGCCCTGGATCACGGTTTATGGCAACCCCGAGCTGAGAGCCTGTGCCTCAGCTCCATCTCTGCAGCCAGCTTTCCTGCTCCAATACCTGGGAGCTCTGCCACACTCAGGCACCCCCGGTCTTCCTGTGACCCCGAGGGTCCCGAGACCACACTGTCCCCGCAAGGGTTCCACCCCCCACTTAGCCACTGGAGCGACGTCCCTCAGCAGAGCAGACTTCTAAAAGTTCTGATTTTGTGCTCTGCAGCTCTATCACTTGCTGGTAGCAGCCGACGGAGGCTTCCCCCCCACCCCCCGCAGTCTATCTTCCCGAATATCACCTCGGATTCACTTCTCCATACGTCCTACCTTCCAGAAAGTGGTCGCTTTTCTATTTGTGGAGTTGCAGCTATTCTTTTCTTCGATCTCCTGTTGAGGTTGTAGGTGTTCAGAATGGTTTGATAACTAGCTAGCTGAATTTCTGGGACAAGATGAAATTTAGGTCTCCTCCTCCTCCACCATCTTGGACCAAATCCCCGAGCCTGGATTCTCTCTTACCTCAGGGAAGGAAAAGTGAGAGGGTGGAGTCTGGGCCACACTGGCCTGGGGGGTGGGGAACAGGAGGGATTCTTCACAAGGCATCCTGTCTTCTCATCTAGCTTAGAAGTCTGGAACACAGAAACCAATGGTAGAAGACATCCATATAGCTTGGAAGCTTCCTGGGGAGCGAGAGGGACACACACTCCTCTCCTACTTCTGCTCCTGGGTTTTCTCCATGGAAATGGGAAGGAGAGGGCCCAGGGAAAGTTGGAGAGGGGGCTCAGAGCAGTCAGCAGTCCCTTCCCTGCAGTACCTCCATCAGCATCTACAGAGAAGATCTTTAGTGATGAGCCAAAGTAGCTCCTTGACTAAACTTCATAGATGGCAATTTTTTTTTTTTTACTGGAAATTTGGAGCTGACCCATAAAATAAGCCTCATTTGATAGACTGATTCCTGCCTTTGAAAAACTCTGTTCCAGATGTCCAAAGAAGGATGCTTGGTAACCAGGAGAATAAAATTGAGTAAGTGTATTTTTTAAACTTTTATTTGATTAATTTACTGTCCAAACATTTAAGAGCCCCCTCTCATGGGAGGGGGTCATGTGCTAGGTGCTGGGTTAAAAAGAGAGAATTGTATGCTCTCAATGGGATGAGTCTCTGGTAACAGACATTTGGAGCATTGTGCAATAAATGCTACAAAGAGGCAAATAGTGGGCATTGTACTAACATATTGAAATGTCACTTAACCTAGGCTAGCAGAGTCATGGAGCTTCCACAGAGGGGATGAGTTTGGAAAAACAGGTTAGGAGGAGTTAGCTAACCAAAGAAAATCAGGTCAGAGAGGGAAGGCATCTGGCAGAGAAAGAATCTGAAGCCATTTAAAGCCCAGCACCAACTCTGAGGAGTTTTTTGGGACCAAAGTACAGCTTGGGTGGAGATCCACACTGGATCCCACAAGTGATGAGAAGCCCTTGAATGGTTTTATGATGAAGGGTGGCTTGATTTATGTCTGTGTTTAGAAAGATCATCATAGCAGCAGTGTGGAAATGGATTGAAGAGAGTTGAAGATAGTAAGGAAAAAAAGAAACTAGGACCTGGCTGTAGCAATTCAGGAAAAAAAGTAATGAGAACTTCAGAGGCACCTGGGTGGCTCAGTCAGTTAAGCATCTGCCTTCAGCTCAGGTCATGATCCCAGGGTCCTGGGATCTAGCCCTATATCAGGCTTTGCTCAGGGATGAGTCTACTTCTCCCCCTCCCCCCCCCACCCCGCCTGCTGCTCCACCTACTTGTGCTCTCTCTCTGTCAAATAAATAAATAAAATCTTAAAAAAAAAAGGTAATGAGAACTTCAAATAACTAACTCGTGAGGGTGAGGATAGAGACTCAGGAGTGGTAGTGACGTGGATGGACACTGTGATGTGCCACCCAAATGAAGGCCCTTTTGCCTCAGTTATGGGAATGCTATGAGCAGATGGTCTTCAACTGCTAATCCTTCGGGGATGGCGGGGCTTGCATGGAGCTTCTCATCTGAGGCTGCTTCCCATCCTGGTGTAGTCCAATGACTGCGTGCAGTGAGGGCATAAAGGCATGGCCCACTTGGTCCAATTTGGAGCCACTCTGAGGGCTGATCTAGCTCCACTGCTTCCTGTGGAATGATTCAAGGTTCTCCTTCTGTCTACTCCTGCTGCACCTCCCTTCCACAAGGCTTATCCCAGGAGCACACCCTAATAAGCATCCTACACACTAACCTCCATCTGAGTCTGTTTCCTGGAGAAGCCAAGCTTTGTCTTGATTCATAGGTAAGGAAAAGGGAAAAGTCAAGAACAATTCTAAAACTTCTAGTTTAGGTCTCTTAGGGAATAAAGGAAGAATAATTTTGGAAGAGAAGTGATGCATCCAGTCTGAGTGCTTTCTTAATTTGTTGGTGACATCACAATTATTGCATGTCCTTGCTTGAAACCCTAGACTCACCTTAGCTCTTTCTTCCCTTCAAACCCAATTGTCAGTAAGTCCTATCGATTATTTTCTTCATATGGCCCTGGGATTCAAGTCTTCTACTTTATTGCTACTTCTCACTTCCATCTATTTCAAGTCTTATCATTTTATGCCTGAATTGCCACATTAATCTTGGAATAGAACTTCTTGACCTCTGTCTATAACCCCTCTGTTCTAATCAGCATTCCTAAAGCATCATTTTCAATATGCCACACTTTCCAGCTTAGCATACCTAACATTTAGAGCCATGTAATAGATACTGGTAAATTTATTTTTTTTAAAGATTTTATTTATTTATTTATTTGACAGAAAGAGAACATAAGCAGGGGGAGGGGCAGAGGGAGAGGGAGAGGCAGACCCCCCACTAAGCGGGGAGCCCGATGCGGGGCTTGACATCATGACCTGAGCTGAGCGCAGACACTTAACTGGCTGATCCACATAGGCACCCTAGACATTGGCAAATTTATTGTTCCAGCCCAATCAGTTTGATTCCACTCAAGAGACCATGCTTGAGCTCCTGCTACAACCCAGGCATGATACAAAGAGCTTGGGGGACCCAAGATGAATAAGACATAGTTTCTGCTTTAAAGAAATTTTCAGATTAGTAGAAGAGACTAGCACTTAAATAATAGTGAAACAGTGTGGTGAAAACTCAATTGAGATAGAGGTGTTTATAGAATACAAAGTAGGAAGGAATTATTTCTGTCAAAACTTTTTCTGAAGTGCTATCATTTGGCTCTATCCTGTCCATCCAGTCTAATTTTCCTACTCCCCAAGTTAGTGTATTCACTCACTTCTTGTGGGTCGTGACCAGCCTCTAGTGATCCTTGACTTCAGGATCATTCATGCCCTGTGGTCTCTCCTCTCCCCCACTTCCCAGCACACACATGTTGGAGAGGGTAACTTTCTCACCAGCAGGGTATTATGGAAATGATGAAGTATAACTTCTGGAACTAGACATCACACTTGTTTGTGAATGAAATATATGCTGCACTGGCTTTGAAGACATTGGACATCAGTCATGAAGGATGTGATTGCTGAGAGATGGGAAGCAAATGATGTGAGTCCTGCAACCATCTGAGTTCACCTCCTTGAGAGAGTTTCCAAGGCAAGCACAAAAAGGAGGGAGTCCTGGAGGAGCAGATTTACCAAGTTGAGGAGATAAGTTGAGAATTTAGAAGAAGGAGATGGCTAGAGTTTGTAGGACAGACAGAGAGTAGACAGCTGCATGGAGAGAAAACTCCAGAGATCTGCAGAAGGTTCTCCTTGAATATTCATCGGAGTATTCATCAGGGTGTAGGTGAAGAAAACAAGGATGGGGAAAGAGCCATCTTTTCTCATCTTAAAGGATAAGAAGGAATAGAATTTGACACTCACACAGAGCTAGGAATAGTGTCTATTCCCACCAGTCAGACTGGAAAACCTCATTATTCACAGAACACTGGGTGAAGCCTTCAGAAGACTATTGCCTCAGTAGTGGATGATAATTGACCTTGCTCTTGTCCCACATAACAAATCTTAAATGCAAGACTGAAAGTAAGAAACTGTTTCCAAGTAACTTAATTACATCCCAGATCAAAGCTCATGAAAATACTTATAGGAATGCAAAACTATGTAGTACCCAAAAGGGCAAAATTGACAATTTCTGTCATCCAATAAAGAAATTGCAGTGCAAAAAAGCAGGAAAAGATGATTCATAATGAAGAGAATAATTGCTCAATCAAAACTGAGAAGTGACGCAAATGTGAGAATTAGCAGACAAGGGCACTCAGTGACTATAAATGTATTTCATATGTTGAAAAGTTAAGTAGATATCTATAAGATTAAAAAAAGAAAAAGACCAAACCCAGGGTACCTGGCTGGCTCAGTCAGTGGAGCATGTGACTCTTGATCTCTTGTGATGAATTCCAGCCCCACGTTGGGGGTAGAGTTTACTTAAAAAAATGACCGAGTCCAACTTCTGGAGATGAAAACTAAACTGTCTGTGATGAAAGTACATTGAATGGAATTAATGGCAGTTTAGCTATTATAGGAGAAAAGATTAATGACCTTGAAGACATAGCAATAGAACCTATCCACACAAACACAGAAACAAGTATTTTTAAAAAATTGAAAAGAACATTAGTGAGCTGTGAGACAACTTCAGGCACCTTAATATACACAGCATTAGAGTCACCAAAGGGGATAAGGGGGAGAAGTATTTAAAGAAATAATGGCCAACAATTTCCCAAACTTGATAAACGTGATAAATTTAGAGTCCTAAGAAGTTCAATGAACTCCAAACACAGTAAACATGAATAAAACTACACCAAGGCAAATCAAACTAGAATTGCTCAAAACTAGTGACAAGGAAAATTTAAAAGTCAGCAGGAGAGATAGGAGGTGTGTACAGAGGTGCATATTTAAGGATGACAGCAGATATCTTGTCAGTGGCAGTGTAAGAGAGGAGACAGTGGAGAAATGTCTTTAAAGAAAAAAAGTCAACTTAAATTCTATATGTAGTGAAAACATCTTTCAAAAATGAAGGCAAAATAAAGAAATTTTTAGATACACAAAAGCTGAAAATATTCATCACCCTAGGAGACCCAGACTATAAGAATTAAGGAAGTCCTTCAGACAGAAGGAAAATAATGCCAGATGGAAATCTGGATCTACTCAAAGCAATGAGGAGCACCAGAAATGGTAACTAATGATGAAATATGTGGTCATTTTTTCTTATTATTTAAATATGTTTAAAAGATAATTGTTTAAGCAAACATAATAACAATGTATTGTGGGTTTTGTAACATGTAAAAGTAAAATATATGACAACAATAGCACAAAGGCAGGCAGGGATAAATGGAATATACTCTTTATGGCTCTTAAAATACATGTATTATGCACTGAACATTTGTGTCTCCCTGAAATTCATATGTTGAAACCCTAAGCCCCAGTGTGATGATATTAGGAAATAGGGCCTTTGGGAAATAATTAGGTCCTGTGGGTTTGTCCTCTTTAATGAGATTTGTGGCCATATAAGAACAGACAGGCAAGCTTGTTCTCTCTCGCCTTCCTTTCCACCATGCGGGAACACAGCAAGAAGAAGGCCGTTTGCAAATCAGGAAGAGTGTCTTCACTAGACACTGACTATGCCGGCATCTTGATCGTGGACTTCCCAGCCTCCAGAACTGTGAGAAACAAATGTTTGTTACTTCAGCCTCACCCTCTCCCCAGTCTATATGGAATTCTGTTGTAGAAACCCAAATGGGCTAAGACAAAATGTGAAGTAGTGCAATGTCACATCAAGGTCAACTAGGATAGGTTAATGATACATACTATAAGCCCTAAAGTAACAAAACAAGGAGTTAGAGCTAATAAGTCAACAAAGAAGATAAAATAGAATACTAAAAATAGTTTTATTTTTATATAGTTTAACCCAAAAGAAGGCATAAGAGGAAGAAAAAGGGAAAAAAAGAAAAGACAAATGGAAGAAAGGAGAGACAAATAGAAAATAAACAGCAAGATGATGGATATAGACCATCCATATTCACAGTAAACATTAATCGTCTAAATGCCTCAATTAAAAGTCCAGAAATGCCAGATTGGATTAAAAACCAAGAAACAACTATATTTTCTGCTTACAAAGAACACAAATTAAATACAAAGACATGGATTAAAATTAAATGAAAGAAAAAATATATTCCATGCTAACATTAATCAAAAGAAAGTCATAATACCTATATTAATTTCAGACTAAGATTTCAGAACAGAATATTACCAGGAATAAAGAAGGTCATTTCATAATGATAAAGGGATCAATTCATCAATAAGACCTATAGTCTTCAATATGCACCTAATAATAGAGCTTCAAAGTACACGAAGCACAACTGATAGATGTACAGGGAAGGATAAGCAAACCCACGATTATAGTCAAAGATTTCAGTGTCCCTCTTTCAGTAATTGATAAAACAATTAAATAAAAAATCAGTAAGAAAATAAAAGACTTGAATACAATCATGAACCAACTGGACCTAATTGACATTAATTCAAAATAGATGACATATCTAAATGTAAAACCTAAAGCTATACAAATTCTAGAAGAGAGGTGGTAAAACTATAAACTTGAGTAAGGCAAATATTTCCCAGATATGACACCTAAAGCATGAGACATAAAAGAACAAATTGACTAATTAGACTTCATTACAGTTGAAGTCTGCTCTTCAAATGACATGATTTAGAGAATGAAAAGCCACAGACAGAGAGGAACTATTTGCAAAGCATATGTCTGATAAAAGACTTGAATCCAGAATGTATAAGAAACCCTCCAAGCACTAAGAAGAAAACCAACAACCCATAAAAAAATTAGCAAAAGATCTGAGGGAACATTTTATCATTAGTCATTAGAGCAATGCAAATGAGGACTACAAGGATATGCCACTGTATGACTATTTAATGACAAAAATGAGAAGAGATTGGACATACTGAGGAGGATATGGAGAAACTAGAAATCTCATTCGCTGCTGGTAAGAATGTAAAATGATACAAGCACTCTGCACTTTGGAAAACAGTTTCAGTTTCTTAAAAATGTATCTATACACCTGGCATAAAGATCTAGCCATTCCATGCCTAGGTATTTACCCAAGAGAAAAGAGAGTATATATCCATCCAAAGAGCTGTACACAAATGTTCATCATAGCTTTATTTGCAAAAGCCCAATCCAGGGAACGACCCCATGTGTCCACCAACAGGTGAAAACTGCCACATATTCCTGCAAAGGAATACTACTCAGCAACAAAAAAGGAAGGAACTAGTGATATACACTAACAACATGGGTGAACCTCAAAATAATTATGTTGAATCAAAAGAAACAGATGAAAAAGCACATACTGTTTGATTCTATTCATATAAAATTATAGGAAATGTCAACTAATTTATAGTGACAGAAAGCAGGTCAGTGGTTTCAGGTGGTGGGGGAGGCAGGCTCACTGAGGCCCAGGGAGACTTTGGGAGATGAGGGATATGTTCACTACTTTTATCATGGCACCTGTTTCACTGATGGATACATACGTCAAAACATCAAATATTACACTTTAAATATGTGCACTTTATTATATATGAGTTATACCTGAATCAGGTGGTTTGAGAAAATAAAGACATTATGAAACTCACTAATGACATTATAATTTTAAAGAAATCTGACCCAGCTACATAAGCAGCCTCCCTAAGGACCACCTAAGTGACTATTCCAGTCTTTCTCTGCCAGAGAGTGTGGCAGGGTGGAGGGGTTGGCATCAGCATCTTTTCCCCCCTGCTAGATTACACACCTGCCAGATGCTGGTGCCCTGTCTAGGACTGCGCCAGCGGAGCTGGCCCTTGTGTGCAACCTTTTAACCTTCAGCCCAGCCTGTAAGTTTTATTCAGACAGAGCCTTCTTTCTCTGGATGTTGTGAGTCGGCACCCGGTGACTGCAGTTTCCCTAGAAAGCCCACATCGTTATAACAGCTGGGCTACTTTTCCACAGGTCCAGAGAGCCCCTCTTTTGCCTGTCTTGCAGACACACAATTGTCCTCCTTTATTGCTATGCGCAAACCTACTGGGCTCCAGCCACCACTGTGTCATTCTAATGGTGCCAAGCGCCATGTTGGACCCTTTCTACATATCACAAGCTCTTCAAGGAAGGCTTACAAACTGTGTCCTACCCATCTCGTACTCCTAGCACCAAACGTAGTTCCTGGCTCAAAGTGAGCAGTGATAATGTTTACTTTAAGAATGAATGAACAGATGAATGTTTAACATAAAGAAGACAATTTTCAAGGTAATTCTAATATAATTGTACCTACAGTATGAACTGGTTGTGATCTAAATCTTAATTCTTTATAAAGTTATTTAGAATTAGTGACATATTTGCCTATGTAATAATGAGAGCTGACATTTATCACATGTCTACTATCATAGGCACCTTTCTAAGCATTTGACTCATGTGTTGTCTCACAGAATCTTCTAAAGTACCTGCCTTCATTTGCTAGGGCTGCATAACAAAGTACCACATGCCTGGCGGCTTACACAACAGACATTCATTTTTGCACCTTTCTGAGGGCTAGAAGTCCAAGATTAAGGTGTCGGCAGGGTCCATGTCTTCTGAGGCTTCTCTCCTTGGCTTGCAGATGGCCGTCTGTTCCCTGTGTCTTCACATGGACTTCCCTCTGTGTGTGTCTCTATCCTAATTTCCTCTTCTTATAAGGACACCCGTCCTATGGAATTAGGTCCACCCATAAGACCTCGTTTTACTCAGCTACCCCATTATTTATTTATTATTATTATTTTTTTAATTTTATTATGTTATGTTAGTCACCATACAATACATCATTAGTTTTTGATGTGGTGATCCACGATCCATTGTTTTAGTATATCACCCAGTGCTCCATGCAGTACGTGCTCTCCTTAATACCCACCTCCGGGCTA
>NW_028014273.1:0-769 GCF_054177405.1 Leptonychotes weddellii
TCTGATTCAGAACAGCTTCTAAATGTCTCCACCTCTGATAAGGACTATATTCTTGTTTTATGTTCTGAAAAGTTTGTTCTAGTGTTGGAAGGCATGGATTGTTGTGGGGCAGGGTGGGGTGCTGCAGAGTCGGTGATGGGGTCTGCTCTGGAGAAGCGGTGGCATCTCTGTGTCCGGGGGTCTGACCCGGAGTGGGGCCAGGCAGAGGGGCACATCACCACCACTTTGGGGAACCAGGACTCCACAGCCCGGCCTCGAACTCCCTGGGCTGTTTCAATGTCGTCCCACACACCATGCCTCAGGGGCCAGGGACCAGGGGCAGACGTGGAGGTAACTGCAGCCCCACCTCCGGCTCCTCAGTGGAGCTCACAAGCCAGGCCGGCTCCAATCCCGAGGCATACGTTATTTGTAAAAAAAAAAAAAATCGATAAGCTGCAATTTATTAAAATGAAAATCTTATGATCTCTGACAGGAAAAACTCAAAAATAAACAGCAAGCTCCAGACTCAGAAAATCTTGAAAAAAAGGATCTCTTTCCAAAAGATACATGTGAAAAACAATTGTGTTCTATATATACAAAGAACACTTGGAATCAACAATGAAGAAAATAACTTAATTAAGAAAACAGACTGAGTCCTATAATAGACCCATCACTACAGAAGATAGATTGCAGGGGAAGAGCAAGATGGCAGAGGTATAGGAGGCCTAAATTTCTTCTGGTCCTAGGAATTAAGCTAGATAGTGATCAAACCATTCTGAACCTCTACGAA
>NW_028014274.1:0-769 GCF_054177405.1 Leptonychotes weddellii
GGGTCTTAATTAGGATTTCTTCTTCACCCCTCAAATCTCGTCCTGTCGACTGCCCCTCCCCATCTCCCCCTGCCCTGCTTGTGAGCCTCAGCTCCACGGATATATTTCTGGTAGGTTTTTCCTGGGGCCGGGATGCATTCTAGAGAAATAGATGATGGTGATCTATGTATGCATGTATTTTAAACCTACATAAATTGTATTGTGCTACAAATCATGCTCTTCTTACTTTTTAAACCCGATGCTGTTTTTTTTTAATTTAATTTTTTTTTTAAGATTTTATTCATTTATTTGAGAGAGAGAATGAGATAGAGAGAGCATGAGAGGGGGGAGGGTCAGAGGGAGAAGCAGACTCCCCGCTGAGCAGGGAGCCCGATGTGGGACTCGATCCCGGGACTCCAGGATCATGACCTGAGCCGAAGGCAGTCGCCTAACCAACTGAGCCACCCAGGCGCTCTGTTTTTTTTTTTTTTTTAAAAAAAAAGATGGATCTGACTGCTGTGTTGAGCCCTTGGTTCGTCACTCCCGATTCTGCCCCGCGTTCCCTAGCTGGGGTTATGGAATTCCTCTAACAGTTGATTCTTTTCAATTAGCAAGAATCGCGCCTCAGATAAACCCCACTGGCTACGTGGCATGGTCTACAAAGATTGTTTGAAGAGATGGCATTGTGGGGAGAGGCTCGGAGGACGAGGAGGATTTGAGAGATGCATTGGAGAGTGGGGAAAGGAACAGAGATGACCCAGTGCGCCAAAGTACCGGGAGCATTGAGGCC
>NW_028014275.1:0-769 GCF_054177405.1 Leptonychotes weddellii
CCGTCCTTTCTGGTTCTAGCCAGACCTGGGGCAGGTACAGGTGAGGAGGTGCAGGTGCGGGTGAGGCCCAGGTATAGGTGATTTGGTGTTCTTGTCTCATGGGAGGCCCAGGTAAATGTACAAGTGATGTCCAGTCCCAGGGAGGACCAGGAACAGGTTCAGGGGAGGTCATGACCCAGTGGAGTCACAGGGGGTTCCATGCACTGATGAGGGGAAGGGCCAGAGCCAGGAGAGGCCTGGGGGAGGACCAGGTAGGGGTACAGGGGAGGTCATGACCGTGTGGAGGTCTAGGGGAGATCCAGACTCAGCCCGTATCCAGATGCAGACCTAGGGGAGGCCTAGCCACAGGTCGAATGGATAACCAGAAAGAGGGGAGCCCCAGTACAATTGAAGGGAAGGTCCATCCCAGGAGAGGACCAGGCCCACGTGAAGGTGAGGCCCAGGTACAGATGAATGGTCGTCAGACCCATGGGAGGCCCCGTAGAGGTGCAGGAGACATCCACACTCATGGGAGGCTCAGGGGAGTCCCAGGGAGAGGTGCAGGGGAGTCCAGACCCAGGTGAGGTCCAGGGACAGCCCAAGTGAAGTCCAAGAGCCGGTGAGGCCCAGGTACTCGTTCAGGGGAGGCCCAGGCCCAGAGGAGGCTCAGGGGAGTTCGAGCGGAGGCCCAGATGCATATTAGGTTCAGGTGTAGGTGAAGTAGTAGTTTAGACCTAACGGAGGCCCACATACAGGTGCAGGGCAGGTCCAGGCCCAGCGAAGGCCCAGG
>NW_028014276.1:0-769 GCF_054177405.1 Leptonychotes weddellii
TACAATTAGTTAAAAAATTAATTTATAATTACATAAAATGTATACACCTTCAAGGTCAAATCTACAAAACTGCATGGTCTACGCTCACTGTCTACACTGACCCCCAGAACCCTCCGGCAGTATTAAGCCCCAGTTACCCACCATGAAAACTTGCGGGAGAATACTCACTTACTGGCTACTCCCCTGCACCCCCCACCCCCCACCCCATCTGACTTTCTCCTAACCTTACCAGTTTTCTGGGATCACCTCTCAAATAAACGACTTTTACCCAAATCTCTGTCTCCTGGTCTGCTTCTAGGGTCACCCAAATCAAGATACACACTTTTCTCCACCTTGCTTTTTACATAAAAATATATCCCGAAGTTTGATGGTTCCATTATTCTGGAGATCAATATGGCGGCTGCTCCGGAGGCTTCTCCAATGCCCGGGCCTGGCTAGCAGGGACGAGAGGAGCTGGAGCGTGGGCGGTCACACTGGAAGAGACCTCACCAGAGGGCAGCCTGTGGGCAGTGGCTAAGAGGCTTGATTTTGGTGCCGGTCCTTGGGTTTGAACCTGGCTCTGGCAGCTGTAGCTGTGTCACCCTGGCAAGTCACTTCGTATCTCAGAGCCTGGGTCCCCTCCTTTGTTCGAGAAGCATAATGATGGCACCCAGCCCCTGAGGTGTATTCACCTGAAGGGTCTGGTGCCTGTGCACTTTCTGTAGATGTGAGCTCTGATCGCCGCCCCCCCACCTTTTTAAAAAAGATTTTATTTATTTATTTATTTATT
>NW_028014277.1:0-769 GCF_054177405.1 Leptonychotes weddellii
TGTCATTATCACTATCACCCATCCAAATCTCGCCTTCCTGCAAGGACCAGCCCAAGCCCATCTCTGAAGACCGCCTCGCTTCTCTAGCACCTTCTGGCCTCTCTCTTTTTGAACAACCATGAGCACTTCCCATCATCAATGTAAGTTTCCTGTCTCCCTCACTCCCCACCCCCCCGCCGCTCTCCAACTCTCCCATATGTGCATCTGTCCCATTAGCTAAGTTCCTCAAAGGCCATCACAGTGTCGTGCACCTTTCCCGAAGCTAAGGCGAGACTAGCTCCTTTCTAAATCCTGTGACAGTTAATTACCACCCACTGGCCCAAAATAGAGGATCTTTGATCCTTCCCCAAGGAGTCAATATTGAATCTTGGGTTTTAGCTCACACCAGCGAGGATAAGGGACACAAGGGAAAACAGACCAAGATGCCCTGTGTGCAAGTCTCAGGACTGGCACGCCAGGAGTGTGGGCATCACAGAGTGTTGATCCTAAGAATAACCCACAGCTATATATACACAATGGACTATTATGCAGCCGTCAGAAGGAGTGAGATCTTGCCATTTGCAACGACGTGGATGGAACTGGAGGGTGTTACGCTGAGCGAAATAAGTCAGTCAGAGAAAGACATGTATCATATGACCTCACTGATATGAGGAATTCTTTTTTTTTTTTAAAGATTTTATTTATTTATTTGAGAGAGAGATGAGAGGAGAGAGAGAGCACATGAGAGAGGGGAGGGTCAGAGGGAGAAGCAGACTCCCTGCCAAGCAGG
>NW_028014278.1:0-769 GCF_054177405.1 Leptonychotes weddellii
AATGCCCCAATCAAAAGACACAGGCTATCAGACTGGATTAAAAAACAAGACCCATCGATATGCTGTCTGCAAGAGACTCATTTTAGACCCAAAGACACCCCCAGATTGAAAGTGAGGGGGTGGAAAACCATTTACCATGCTAATGGACACCAAAAGAAAGCTGGGGTGGCAATCCTTATATCAGACAAATTAGATTTTATATAATAAGAGATGAGGAAGGACACTATATCCTACTTAAAGGGTCTCTCCAACAAGAGATCTAACAATTGTAAATATCTGTGCCCCTAACATGGGAGCAGCCAATTATATTAGCCAATTAATAATAAAAGCAAAGAAACACATCGACAACAATACAATAATAGTGGGGGACTTTAACACCCCCTCACTGAAATGGACAGATCATCTAAGCAAAAGATCAACAAAGAAAGAAAGACTTTAAATGACACACTGGACCAAATGGACTTCACGGACATATTCAGAACATTCCATCCCAAAGCAAAGGAATACACATTCTTCTCTAGTGCCCATGGAACATTCTCCAGAATAGATCACATCCTAGGTCACAAATCAGGTCTCGAACAGTACCAAAAGATTGGGATCATTCCATGCATATTTTCAGACCACAATGCTTTCAAACTAGAACTCAATCACAAGAGGAAAGTCGGAAAGAACTCAAATACGTGGAAGCTAAAGAGCATCCTACTAAAGAATGAATGGGTCAACCAGGAAATTAAAGAAGAATTTAAAAAATTCATGGAAACAAGTGAAA
>NW_028014279.1:0-769 GCF_054177405.1 Leptonychotes weddellii
CTAAGTAAGTTTCAGGCAAGGTAAAACTGTGTGGGGAAAAAGGATGGGACTACAAAGGGGACCCACAGAGTAATTTTAGGATGGTAAGATTCTGTACAGAACTGGGGTGGTAGGAACATTTTTTATGCATTCGTCAAAACCCATAAAGCTTTATGTCACAAAAAGTGAACTTCAATGTATGCAGATTTTTTTTTTTTTTTAAGTCAACCAGGAGTTGGGGAGATCCTAGGATGAAACACAGACTGTGATAAAAGAATCGAAATGTTGCACAAACGTGTGAAGAAGGAGGTTGGGGAAAAGAAGCCGAGATCTAAGTATTACTGTGGAAAATGTAAGGCTAAAGACAAATGGCTATCTACATACATATTGTAGTCTAGTTGGTAAAGTCGTTTCTCACAGGGTTGCAGGTTAAAAATTCGGGAACTGTTTTACATGTATACTGGAAATAAACCAATAAGAAAATAGATGGTGGTTGGTGGGAGCCAGATTCATTGCTGTTGGCAAGGGGAATTAAGGATAAGCAGAAAGGAAAGGCTAGAATAGGCATGGGGTGCTGGATTTGAGTCAGGGGCTTTAGCATGGACTCACTGTTAGCTTAATATAGACACAGATGGACAGATATCGTTATAGATACATGCACGGACATGAGTTAGTATACACACAAACATATATTTCCTAGTTGTGTCAGTTGGTAGGGCCTAAGAAGCAATGACGTCCCAGGAGCAATGAGCACACCAAGTACCCATATCTTGGTTTCCAACACCATTCC
>NW_028014280.1:0-769 GCF_054177405.1 Leptonychotes weddellii
AGGGGGAGGAGCTGCAGCAGGAGGGCCCGCAGGAGCTGGTGCAGGCTGATTGGCAGGGGCTGGACCCACAGCTCACGGGGGTGCAGATGAGGGTCAGGCAGGAGGCTGGGGTGCAGCAGCTGGACTGGCAACAGCTGGGGGCGCAGCAGGGGGGCTCGCAGCAGCTCTCTGGGCAGTCGTCCACCTGCCAGGAGGAGTCGGGGCAGGAGTCCCAGGAGCCGGGCAGGCAGACGCAGCTGCCGCAGCTCAGGTCGCTAGAGCAGACGGACAGGGTGGACGCGGCCATGGTGGGGGCGGTCGGGCTGGAGGAGGGTGTGCGTGTGAGTGTGAATGTGTGAGTGTGTGTGAGGTGCCCGAGGCTGACAGCCTTTATATCCTCCTGGCTCTTGGGTCCCAGGTCCCCACAAGCCTCTAGTTCCGGCTCCCAGGCCACGTTAGTGATATTTATTTGCCTGGATGTTGTCCAGCTCATAAACCTCCTGGAGCATCTGACTCTGGAGCGGTCCCATGTGTCCCAGGGGAGCAGGAGTGGGATGGACATCCAGCCACCAGCTAGGGCTGCCCCAGGGCAGTCGCTCACTCGGCAGGCAGAGGGCATTTGGAAGTTTCTCTGTGGTTCAAACACCTCTTCCCCTGGGGATGCAGGACTGTGGCCCCCTGTGAAGGAAGAACCCGGAGGCCAAGGGTGGTCAGCGCCTTCCCAGGGCCACCTGCCAGGCTGGACCTCCTGGCCTGAGCTCTAGAGCATTTTTCATCACCAAAACGCTGC
>NW_028014281.1:0-769 GCF_054177405.1 Leptonychotes weddellii
GCCACAGCACTCATGTGTACGCCTCTTGCCCATCCTTTCTAATGTGTTTGTTGAGTACCCACTGTGCGCTACAAGCCGGTGGGCAGACGTCTCAAAACGTGCCTTTGTGGGGTTTTTGACTCTGCAGAGGTGGTGACCAAGGCAGATCTCTACACAGAGCAATCGTTTCCGACTCTCCGAGGCTCTGGAACACATCACCCCGCCCGTACACAGCAAGAAAGTAAGCAGTACTTTTTGTACCTTGGGGACAAAAATAAAAACCCAGCCACTTAAATGTTACTCTTGCAGCACCATTGACTGAATGACTAGGAAAAAAAAAATACCATTGTCTGAACAAAGGGGCATATTTGGGGAGTTTTATTATACTGACTGACATGCTTAATTCCCAGGTCTCTGGGGGAAAGAAAGCACCGAGTGTTCCCCTCACCCCCATCCCCACCCCCCAAAAAAAGGATAAAAATAGATTACCAGAACAGACACAAAACAGCAGCCCCAGCTCCCTTCCATGGCAAGCACTGTCTGGTGACTGACTCACCCAGGGACTCTTCCGAAAGGGACAGAGTCCCGTCCGTTAGGTTAAGAGGAAAGGATGATGCGCCTGCCGGTGGCGGGACCAGCTCGGGGATGCTGGCGGAGAGTAGCCAGGCCTGGGGACAGGGGGATGTGTGGGGAGCCAAGGCCAGTCTTCTGTCCCTTTGTCTTCTCTGTCTATGCGTCTGTCTCTGTCTGTCTTGCTGTCTCTCTGTCTCCTGGTGTCTGTAGGTGTCTG
>NW_028014282.1:0-769 GCF_054177405.1 Leptonychotes weddellii
AGCGGCAGAGTCAAATAAGCATGCCACAATATAATTCAACTATAGTTAAGTCCAATAAAAAAATTGGGGGACCTGCTCCAGCCAGGGTGGCATTGAGGTTTTTCCCCGGAGACTTTGATCTGTGAGCTGGGATCTGAAGGGTGACCTAGTCAAAAGTGAACGGGAGAACATGTGGCCAGCAGGAGCAAAGACCCTGTGGTGAGAGCAGAAGGCCCTATCCGAGGGGCTCAGGCAAGGCCTTGTGATGGGCAGATTGTGGCGGAGCATGATATGAGGAGGCCTAGGCAGGCGGGGTCAGATACCACCAGGCCTTGTATTCACTGACGATTTGAACTTTCCCATGAAAGCAACGGAAGTTAGTGAAAAGTGACTGGATCAGATTTACCTTTAAAAAAATATCACTCTGGCTGTTGTGAGAAGACTGAGCAGGAAGGTGAGGCATGGGTGTGGGAAGGCTGTTGCAGGAGTCTGCCTGAGAGGTGGTGGGGAAATTGGGGAGAAGTCAGTGCAGGCAAGAGGCAGTTAAGAGGGAAAAGCAACGGAGCACGGTGGCGGACAGGATGAGGGGAATTGAGAGCTGGAGGGACATCTGGGCTCTAGCTTGAGTGATTGTGGAAGCTGTGTCTTTTACGAGACAGGCAGTGTTGGAGGACCGGGTTATTGTTGTTGT
This sequence comes from Leptonychotes weddellii, assembly GCF_054177405.1. Classification (NCBI taxonomy): domain Eukaryota; kingdom Metazoa; phylum Chordata; class Mammalia; order Carnivora; family Phocidae; genus Leptonychotes; species Leptonychotes weddellii. The sequence continues at coordinate 671 of NW_028014282.1, forward strand.
TTTGGGGTGGGGCAGCTGCAAGAGAGTCTTCCCACACAGTGAGATGCCTTAGGACACCTAAATGGGAAGGTCGTGTGTGTGGTTGGCTACACTGTTTTG
>NW_028014283.1:0-11529 GCF_054177405.1 Leptonychotes weddellii
TATCATATGGTTTCACTTATTTGTGGAACATAAGGAATAGCATGGAGGACATTAGGAGAAGGAAGGGAAAAATGAAGGGGGGGAAATCGGAGGGAAAGATGAACCATGAGAGACTATGGACTCTGAGAAACAAACTGAGGGTTTTAGCAGGGAGGGGGGTGGGGGGATGAGTTAGCCTGGTAATGGGATTCAAGGAGGACAAGTACTGCATGGAGCACTGAGTGTTATACAAAAACAATGAGTCGTGGATCATTACATCAAAAACTAATGATGTATGGTGACTAACATAACATAAAAAAATAAAATTAAAAAAAATAAAAATATCAAAACACAGGATATTGTCTCTGAGATTTTTAACACTTTAAAGTGATATGTCTGGCCTTATATGAGCTATTTCTTGACGACCAAAGAAAAATATGATCTGGTTTAATATCCTAGTGAAATGAAGTATTGATGTTCATTGCTTTCACCGTGCCACTCAATTGCTTGGACAAGTTACTTAGGGAAGGCTTGGCTTTATATGAAGGCAGAAAACAACTATCTGCATAAGGAAATATATATCAGGGACTCTGAAAGAGCATCATATTCCAACATAATTCCCTTTGGGTTAGGATTAGATTCTACTATATATAATGGAAAACCCTACTTAATAGTTTTTCAAACACATAAGCACTTATTCTTCCAAGCAGTAAGATTCAGGAGTTAGTCCAGGGGTGGTACGGAAGCTGCAAGAAGTTATCAGGGACCTAGGCTTCAACTCTCTTTCTGCTTCACCATATTTTGCATATAATTTTCACTCCCAAATTATAAGATGACTACGGAGCTCCAGCCATCAAAACTATATTCCATGGGGCAGAGTAATTAGAAATATGAGGTAAATGTCACCTGGGAAAGAAGAATCAGGAGAAAATTGAACATAGGGCAGAGGACATTGTGAAAGGAAGAAGTGGAAGGAAAAGCCTACAGCAGTGGGTTTCCAAACTTACCTTATCATAAGAATCAGCTGTGGTGGTGTAGGAGACTTCTAAAAAATATAGATTCACACTCAGACTTACTGAATTGTATTCTCTAGTAGAAGGACCCAGGAATCAGAATTTCTATTAGCTCTCCACATAATCCTGATAATCAGGTAATGTATTATCTAGAGTGACACTAGCAGCAGGAAAAAGCAAACCAAAAGATATATAATGGTTCAACCATAATAGAAATTTATTTTTTCTCAAAGTCCTAAAAAAGTATTTTTAATTCAAGGACCTAGGTTCCTTTATTCTTGAAATTTTACCATTTTTAGCGTTTAATTTCCAAGGTCTCCATTATCATTTGTATCAGGCTGATGGAAGAGAAAATGGTATGAAAAAAACTATGTGGGAGATTTTTATGGGCCAGGCCTGGAAATGGTATGTATCACCTCCATTCACATTGCACTGACTAGAACTCAAGACTCATGGTCACACCTAACTGCAATGGAAGTTGGCACATGTAGTTTAAGTACATGTTCAGAAAGAAAATAAAACAGATTTTGCAGAACAGGTAACAGTCTCTGTCATAGGAGAGTCTGGGGACAGAACTGGCTTTATGGGCATGTGACCTGTGTAGTCACACAGGGCCACATGCTTAGAAGGGCCCCAAATTTGGTTTAATGATCTGCTATCACTATCTTGAAATTCTTAATATATTTTGAATGAAAGAATACATGGGCCCCACGTTTTCATTTTGCACTGGACTCTACAAATTATTTAGCTGGTCCAGTTTGAGTAAGAAAGTCCCAGAGTATGAGGCAAAGCCAGAAAAATATGGATTGGTAGGGAACTTTGGGCTCTCAGCAGGAACTATACTTCAGAAGTATTGATTAATGAACCAGTGTTGTTGACCACCAGAGAGCCCTCTCTCAGTGTGCTGTCCTGTTCTTCATTTTTTATCAGTGACTTAGATGACATATAAATTATACTTATCACATTTGCAGATGAGAGGAAGTTGGGAGGGACAGTTAATTCTTTGGAAGATATAACTCTTATTCAAGAAGATCTCAGTAGTTTGGAATGATGGGTTGAAACTAACCAGATGACATTTAATCAGAAAAAAATGTAAAGTTTTTCATTCAGGTCCAAAAATCCAACTGCAGAAGTACAGTCTTGGGATTTTATTTGGCTAAGAGCACAAGAAGGGTGACTAGTTTGCCAAAAATGCTAATTCAGTCTCTGTCTATCACAGGAAGGTAGGGTCCAGAACAATAGAAGTATTGGTTCCACTGCACTTTAGATGACATCTGAAATTGTGTGTTCAGTTTATTGTGCCATATTTAAGAGGCCCAGTGACAGACAAGATTGTGCCCAAAAAAGGATGTCTACGATGGTAAAAAGTTTTGGAATACACTTCACCTAAAAGACAATGGACAATTGAAGGAACTGGGAGTACTTAGCTTGCAAAGGGGACGATTTTCAGAAGGGCAGGGGGTGGGAAAATCAAGAAATCTGTCTGCAAATATTTTAGGCATTGGCATATAGATGTATTGGTTTATTGTGTGTTATTCCGAAGAGCAGAAATAGGACCAACAGATAAAACATGCAAAAGAGAAAAATTTACCTGAATGTAAAGAATACATTCTTAATATTTATTAAAAATTGAAATGATCAACCTTGTGAGGTAGTGAGCCTATTGCAAAAAAAGTTATTAAGCCAAGGCTGAATGCTGGGGACTCTTTAGAGGGAATTCATGTGTTAGGAGGACTAGAGTCTTCACAATAATGATTTTGTAGGACTAAATGTGTGTTGAAATGATGCAAATTGATCAGGATTCTGTTAATCTTATATTTAACAAGGACTCTGGAGAGAGACTGCCTAAATTTGAACCTCAGCTCTGTTTCCTACTTGCTGTGGAGCCTCAGGCAAGTCACCTAATTCCCTGAAGCCTCAGTTATTTATCTGTAAAATGAAGATAATAATAATATGTACTCCATACACAGAGTTGTTGTATTAAATGAATTAAAATCTGTTAAGTCCTTAGAACAGTATCTGACTTATAGTAAGTGCCATATAAGTGTTATATATTATGTTTTCCAGAAGTAGCTGATGATTCTTCTCCCTTTTTTTCAGTAAATGTAGCCTTTCATTTCAGTTAGATAAAATTACACTAGACATTAACTAGAATGCCATGGTGGCAAAACTTTTTAAAACACTGAACAAGCAACCAAAATTGTCCTGTAAGTTTCTTCCTCAGGGGCCTCTAAGAATGGCATAAGACAGCTATATCTCTTGGATGCATTGTTCAGAGTTGTAATTTTAGGAGGACATTTTCCACTTTATAGCTTATATTTTTATTTTTTAACCTCATAGGATTTTTTTTTTAAAGATTTTATTTCTTTATTTGAGAGAGAGAGAATGAGAGAGAGCAAGCACATGAGAGGGGGGAGGGTCAGAGGGAGAAGCAGACTCCCCGCCGAGCAGGGAGCCCGATGCGGGATTCGATCCCGGGACTCCAGGATCATGACCTGAGCCGAAGGCAGTCGCTTAACCAACTGAGCCACCCAGGCGCCCCAACCCCATAGGATTTTTATATTTCTTATTTTATTTCTCATACTAACCATATGAACTACACAAGACAATTATCCCCATTTTGATGATATGGAATCTAAGCAACATAAAAGTTAACTGAATTGTCTAAAGTCACACAGTAAATTATTAGTGGAATTAGGATTAGAACTCAGGTCTCTTAAATTTTAGCTCAGGGCTCAAACAATGTACCACATGGAGACTGAGCTGTTTTTTAGTCTGTCCATGCTATGAAAGAAATTTCATTAAGTTGATGAAGTGGCTTCTTTTATTCTGCTAATAATTTGTGTACCTGCCTTGCAGCAAAATTGACAGCCTGAAACTCCATCCAACAAGTTTAATTTCCTTTTGGTTTTTCAGGGGCTAGAGGAGTCAATAAAATCACTGACTAAAGCTCAGTGTATTATCCACATAGATACTGTTGAAACACACCTGCCAGCTCATCTATTTCCTTATACATTATTATAGATATTTTTTAAGCTTGTAGAGAAAAATGCAATCCCCTTACCAAGGAGGAAGCTGGCCATGTGGCTTTTAGATATGGCTCTCTATACACAAGTAGTGTGATGTCTCAAGGTATCGAAAAATTGAATTTTTGAAGTGAGACTTACTTTGGTGATCCTGATGTTCTGTCTCTACCTTGCCCCCACTTCTTCCCTTCAGTACCTCCACCCTTTCAATCCTCCTCTCTTTGCCATGCCTATTCTGAGTCATACATTACATTGGATTCCCTCCCTAGGGGTAGATACAGCTCAATGTTCTCTTTAATTGGCAAAATAATAATTGCTATCATTATTAGTAACTATGAGCCAGTTCTCTACTTCACACTTTAGAAACATGATCTCATTTAATCCTCATAACAATCTTAAAGAGTGGGTACTCTTACCATCCACAGTTATGTGTTAAGGAAGTGGGATCCTACAGGGGTTGAGAAACATGATCAAGGTCAAATATTAAGTGGCAGAGCCAGATTCAAACCTAGGTATTCCTAACCCGGAGCCTATGCTCTCAACAGCAATATTATGGGGTTTGTGACCTAGATAGGGGGTGGCAGATGTTTTTGAAAGTTGGAAGAGGCTTTTCTTATAAAATCATAACATATAAACAGCCATCTGCTCCGAATTAGGGTGACATCAGCCCAAAGCTGATGAGCACCACAGACATTTCCAAGATCTGGATCCACATAAGACAGGCAAGATGAGAAGCTTTTGTCATCCCCAAAACTAAAACTCCCTCCTCAAGAACAAGGTAGGAAGAACTTTTTTTTCTTTTGGGTTCTCTGAGACTAAACAGCTATATGCTAGTGAGCCCCGGCTGTCAAGCTAAAGCATTGATGGGGCATCAGCCTATAGACAAAGATCCTAGAGCCCTGGGTTTTGGTCAAATATATAACTAGCCTGTCAGGCTAAAATCAGCAGTAGACAGTCACCTAATGTAAGATCTATCTGCAGTGTTTTCACTGGTTTGTAACCCCAGGTAACTACCCCACAAAAGAGAGTTTCCTGAAAAGCCTTTTGTTCTCTCACAAATGACCCGGCCACTTTTTGACTAAAGACACTATTAGAGAAAGTGCATGTTTACTGTGGAAACATCCGATGGCACCAGATCAATGTGGCATAAGGCCAGAGCAGCCTTGAGCACCTGCGTTTTCATTTGTACTGGAATGTTCTGTAGGGAAGCATTAGACCAGATCAGGGGATTTTGGGGTGGAGAGGGGGATTTGCAGGTCCTCAGGTAAATTAGGCCACACTTGGAAGTTGCTACATTTAAACCATTATAGAGAAAACTGTAGTAGGGAGTAAGAGGGAGTGACTATCCTGTCAAAGCAATTAGCCTGCCTTATGGTTTTCAAAGTCTGCTTACTCAGGGATGCAGGTTCTCCTTCTGAGCATTGGGTCCAATCTCTTGACAAAACTGCATCAGGAGATTAATTAATTAAGATGAGGAAATGATTATCCTATCAGAATATATGGAGCCGTCTTTAAAATTTCAGTTAGAGGGAACATTTATGAGGTTGATTAAAAAAAGCAAGGCATTCTGTTTTGGGAGATGTGGATCCTACTTTGAAATTTCTGAGATTTTATATCTGTTTTTGGAGACAGCAATCCTTGTCCTACTAGCCTCCCAGTTGGACTTAATGAGATAATAATTAAAAGGAGATAGTGCTTTGTAAATTCAATTGATTTTTTTTCTGTTTTCTTTGATTCTTCTGCATTTGATAATTGTGTCTTGAAATCACCTAGCTTATATTTTCTCCTTGGAACTGTGAACAATCATAATTGGCTTCATTTGAAAATCAATTTCAACATTATAGGTCATCAACTTATATTTGATTAATTAAATTAGTGCTCATCAATGTTACAAAGACAGGGAACAAGCTTCGAAACCTCCCAGAAGGCTGCCATCATGTAGGAAATTAATCAAGATTTCCAAGTGTTAGGTTCTGACTTCAGTGATGAAAATGAAAAACAAATGACTTTGCTTTCAGATATTGTTCTAGTAGGATTGGGTTCATTTGAAATGCTATTACATATCTATCCTAGAGAGATTCAGGGGAAAAGATCCTGGCTTTAAAGTCAGATAGACGTAGATTTGGTTAACAGTTCTCCCAGTTTTGCTAGCTGGGTGACTTGATCAAATTACCCAACCTCTCTGAACTTGAATTTCCTCAACAATAAAACAGGAATGATAGTAGTACTCACCTTACAGGAAGTTGTGAGGATTAAATGAGACTAGGAGACTACAGAATAGGAATCAGGGAATTGGAGTTTAAATCCTGGTTCTGGCCCTTTGTAGCTGTGTATCATTAGGTGAGTAATTTAACTTCCCTGAACCTGTTTCCTCATCTGCAAAGTAAAAATAACATGGCAATTTATCGGTTTTTGATGACCATGCGTCAGGTTTACTCTCATGGAAACAAGTGGGTTACTCATGATAATGAAAAATAATCTGGAAATTCAAAGGTGACATTAAGGAGGGTAAAATGATAATGCCTTGTGATTGATACCAACTCTATTTTCCACTTTAGACCCCAGAACTAAGTAATTTTTTATGTTAGGATGGCTTGCCACTTAGGATAATTTCTTCCTGAGTTCTAAATATTACATCATGTTTAATGTCCACCAGAAGATTACTGTGAATTAGAAAATTATTCTTATCATGAAACTTTTGGTTCTAAAGCAATTGCTAATTTAACATCCATAGTTGTAGTTTTCATTGGAACAATTAGCACATCCAAACAGTTAACATTGTTTAAGTGATATTTTGTTTTTCCTTGTTACTTTGCATTACAAAATATGTTGATCGGCTATGGATGCCTAATGAGTTCAGTAGCGATAAATAAATATCATTAAGCTGAAAAGAAAAGTATCAATACCAGCCCAATCTATTCAGATAATTGCCTTGAATAGACTTTGGTTGAAATACAAAGATTAAGTCTATATTCACAAGTTGATTTGGCTGAAATGAGCTCAGTGAAGAAAAGTTTATTTCATAAAAATAAACATATGCAATGTATGTCATTGTTCCATATGACAACCAAGATATCATATTCCTCTTTACATTTCATTTGTATTTTATTTTATAACCTTTTGTGACATTTTAGTAGGCAGAATAAGGGCCTCCTAAAGATGTCCACATCTTGATCTGTTAGGAATATGTTAGGTTATATAGCAAAAGCAAATTAAGTTTCCAAATGGAATTATGGTAGCTAATCACCTGACTTTAAAATAGGGCAATTATCCTGAATTATGCAGGCAAACCCGATGTAGTCACAAGGGTCATTAAAAGTGGAAGAGGGAGACAGAAGAGAAGGTTGGAGTGACATGAGAAGGACTCAGCCTGCCATTTCTGACTTTGAAGATGGAATAAGGTCAAGCACCAAGGAATGTGGGCAGCCTTTAGAAGCTGGAAAAGGAGAGGTTAAATTCTCCCCTCAGAACTCAGAAAAGGACTCAGCCCTGTTATCACCTTAATTTTAATCCAGTAAGACCCACATCAAACTTCTAACCCCTCAAATGATAAAATACTAATAAATGTGATGACTTAAACCACGAAGTTTGTGATAACTTGTAACAATAACAATAAAAATGAAAACAGACCAGATCGGGCACGTTCAGGGTGGTATGGAATGGAGCACTAGGTGTTATACACAAACAATGAATCATGGAACACTACATCAAAAACCAATGATGTGATGTATGGTGATTAACATAATATAATAAAATAAATAAATGAAAACAGGCATTTACCACTTTTCGTCCTTTACCACAGACATTTATACATGTCTCTTGTACTAGAGTAACCCTTTTGACATAACTCGGTGTATTCTTCAAATCTGTACTTTTTGTACAAAGTTGTACATCCTAATCCCAGCATGGACACACACACTGTTTAGTAAAGTACTTTTCTATAATAGAAGAACTATATTTGTTAACTGATTGAAAGAATGAATGACACCAAATAATCTAAGTTTGGATTTTCATCCCATTCTTCCACCTATAGAATTGTGTAGACATAACTAAAGGTATTGAATCAATTCATTCCAAAACTACATTAATTACATATCTATCTTCTTTTGGTGATGCTTATATGGAAACAGGATGTATTTTTTTTAAAGATTTTATTTATTGATTTGACAGAGCAAGTGAGAGAGAGAGCACAAGTAGGCAGCGTGGCAGACAGAAGGCGAGAGAGAAGCAGGCTCCCTGCTGAGCGAGGAGCCTGATGCAGGACTTGATCCCAGGACCCTGGGATCACAACCTGAGCAGAAGGCAGGTGCCCAACCAACTGAGCCACCCAGGCACCCCAGAAACAGGATGTATTTTGAATTAAAAAGAAACACTCTTAAATCAAAAAAACAAGGAATAGAGGTGATAGTATGGAATAGTGGCTATGAGTTCAAACTCAAGAGTCAAGTAGAATTAGGTTGAATCCTGGTCTATTTGTATTTATCAGCAATATGGTTTTAGGCAAATCATTGAATCTCACTGAGCCTCAGTTTTCTCATCTGTCAAATGTTGATAATATTAGGAACTACTTTTTACATTGTTGTAAAGATTTAATGAGGGGAATGAATGTAAAAGAGCTTGGCATAGAATGCATGTATAATCAGTTTTAGTCATGGTGCAGTGGCAAGAATATTGAATTGTAATTCAGAAAAAGGGGTTTTAGTCTTCTGCTTTATCACTAATTTACAATATGATGTTCAGCAAATCCCTTCCATTTCTACCTTTAAGTTTCTTCATCTGTCAAAATAGCTACATGAATTAGACAATAAGAGCTTGTCTACCTCTAAAATCAACCATTCTTGAGTATCTTATTATATTCTTAGTCATCACAATCTGGACCAAATTTCTAGAATCCTGCAGATCAGTAACCACAGAACCAAATGAAGATCTTGATGCAATTTAAAAATTGATCTATCTCATAAAGATGTGGTATGTACACACACACACACACACACACGATGGAAAATTATTCAGCCATGAGAAAGAAGGAAATCCTGACATATGTGACAACACAGATGGACCTTGAGGGCATTATGCTAAGTGAAATAAGTCAGGGAAAGACAAATACTGTATGATCTCACTTATACATAGAATCTTAAAAAGCCAAACTCATAGAAACAGAGAGTAGAATGGTGGTTACCAGGGGCTGGGGAGCAGGGGAAATGGGGGAGATATTGGTATAAAATTCCATTTAGAAATGGTAATTATGTGATGTGATGTACATGTTAGTTAACACTGTGGTCATAATCATATTGCAATATATAAGTATGTCAAATTAACAAGTTGTACACCTTAAATTTATACAATGTTATATGTCAAATATATCTCAATAAGGCTGGAAAGAACACTTTAAAATTGGTGTATCTTCTATGTTTCACCTCTCATATTTATTTTAGTGCTAACTACTACCTAAGTTCTATGTGGAATCCAGAAGTATACTCTCTTGTGTAATTTCTTGGATTGTAACTACATTTGGAATGTGTTAGACATCTGCAATGTAAGGGTCCAGGGTGTACTATTTTAGAGAGAGAAGGCAAAATCTTACTTGAGGGGGAAAAGGCAAGAATGAAGAAAAAACATGCTCTGTGAAGGGAAAAACAAAACAAAACAAAACAAAATAAACAAACAAAAAAACCCTACCGTCACAATCTCTGTTTAAGTTTCCATTTGCCCCAAGGTTGTTTTCTTTCCAAGTTTGAAGGAGTTGTTTTATGTCTGGGCAGATTTATGCTGAATAAACATTATTCTCTCCAGAGAAGGGCCCTGTGTCAAATGGCATTGAGAAGAAATTGCTCTGCTTTTATGCTCAAGCTTTCCCAAAGTTCGCACATTGCTCAAAATTCAAATATTAGTGGAAGTAAATATGGAATCTAGAAGAAAGGGCACTTCAGGGTAACTTCACAGCAGCCCTGACCATTCTCCACCCTGAAGGCACATCCACTGAATCGCAAGTCAGGACATACACTCTGAGCCAGATGCCCAGAGAGGTTGCTAGAGGAGCCCTAAGCTGTGCAGGGGCAATGGCCAAGTAGGTTGCTTAGAATTTCCCTGGGAACTTAGCATCTGACTGTTAAAGGATCACTTATTCATTTGAAGAACTTAAAACTTTAATTTCTATGATAAATAAGTCAATACTTGAAATGGCTTTAAATGATGTCAGGAATATTTTTAATACAACTAGAATGTATTTTTTTTTTTTTTAAGAAAACAATTTAATCCTATGAACATTACCTCTTATCTGTTTGACTCTGTGGTGCTCCATAATTTTATCTTTCAAATACGCACATGAGGAACATGAACCATCACCATCAGTAATAGTGACTTACTAAAGGAAATTATTCTTAATGAGGGGTAGGGAGATGTGGGAGATGCATATCAAAATATCTGAAAGTTGAACCACCAGTGGTTTGAAAACAAATACCCAAAGGAATCTGGGAATCACTGGCTTTATTTTTTACCTGAACCCATCACAGCCTTTCTCTTATAGCTGAAACATATAGAGAATACATATTTGCCCTGGATGTTAATAAACAAAGAATACATGTCAGTCTGCCCACTCCTGTTTTAAATAAACCAGAGAATATTAGAGTTTTGGCAGAGAAAATATTTATTAAAAATAACTGGCTATAGTGCTTAGTTGATGGAGGTAAGAACATGCCGGAATTAAAACCAGACTTGACATCTAATGGACATTAATGCATTTTTTTAAATTTAAAATATGTCCGGGTTCTCTTTCTTAAGGTCATTAAGAAGTCAAGGAATCACTCATAATAATGATGGTGGGATCTCCAGGAAAATAACATTGTCTTCATCAGCTTCTGCTGAAGGCCACCCTGTTTGTTGGCCAATACCAGTGTGAAAGCAGGAGTTCCCGGAAGGGTCCTCGGGCTCAATATGCATCTGCTGTTTAAACCCCTACTAAGGAGTAAAGCCTATCATTTCACATTTAGAGACAATCATTCAAAAGTAATTAGCCTTAGGAGAGGAGGTAGAGATGTCTTAAATTTATTAAAGTTTAAATTGCAGAGACTTCTTTGCAGCAAGTTTGGATTAGGGAGACACAACTCCAGGTGTCTAAATGCAGGCAGGAGAAGGAACTTCTTCAAAGTAGGGCACCTGCACCCCAATGTTTATAGCAATAATTTCCAAAATAGCCAAACTATGGGAAGAACCCAGATATCCATTGACAGATGAATGGATAAAGAAGGTGTGGTATATATATACAATGGAATATTACTCAGCCATCAGAAATTGAAATCTTGCCATTTGCAATGATGTGGATGGAACTAGAGGGTATTATGCTAAGCAAAATAAGTCAGTCAGAGAAAGACAATTATCATATGCTTTCACTCATATGTGGAATTTAAGAAATAAAACAGAGGATCATGGGGGAAGGGAGGGAAAAATAAAACAAGACAAAACCAGAGAAAGAGCCAAGATGTCCATCGACAGATGAATGGATAAAGAAGATG
>NW_028014284.1:0-769 GCF_054177405.1 Leptonychotes weddellii
GGCCAGCAGAAGGAGAAGGAGAAGCAGGCTCCCCGTTGAGCAGGGAGCCGGACGTGGGGCTGGATCCCAGGACCCTGGGATCATGACCTGAGCCAAAGGCAGCTGCCTAACCAACTGAGCCACCCAGGTGCCCCTGAAAGTTTTGATCACTGGGAAATCGTTGCTGGTCCGTGGGCAGGGGGTGGGAGAGCCAGGTAACAGCAAGGCTTGTGGCTAGAAGTTCTGCAGAACCTAAAGGAGGCAAAGCTCCCACAGCTCTCTTGAAAGATCCACCAGTGTCCTCCATGTGTTTATGCTGTGATTTCCTTTTCACATTTCTCAGACCCTGAACATCTGAGCTGGGTCCTCCTCTTAGAACCTGAACCTTGCTCCAAGAAATGTGTGATATACTCAGCAGCATCCAATAGCCTCAGACAGAGCTAGTTTGTATGTATTTGTTATCACCAAGGTGGTCCTGTCCTTGTGGTGTAGATTGGTAGATTGGGACCCTGCCTGTCTCTGACAGTCATGGGCAGACCACATACTCAACAAGCATCAGAAACTACATAAAATGGTCCTTTTCAGGAGAGAACCATGTTTAAAGTTATTTGGGATGAATTATTTCTTTGGATGCTTCTCACATTTAAATTCCCAGATAAATAACCTCCAACTGTAGTAATGGTAACAGTGGTGGCCACATGTATTAACCACTGTGACAGGGTTTTGCATGAATAATCTAATTCCTGATTCCACAACACTGCAGAGAAGTCAAAATTCAATAAAGTGGAAA
>NW_028014285.1:0-769 GCF_054177405.1 Leptonychotes weddellii
GTGTGCACCTGTGTGTGGAGAGAGAGAGAGAGAACGACAGTTTCCTTCTAATCTTTCCCTTTATTCTTCCTTTTGAAAGAATAAACTTAAAAGTCCTTTGCCGGTTGGAGTCTTAGATTCTCAGATTGTGTCTTTACACCGCCAGACTGCGTTTGGAGATTCATTTTCGATGACTTTCTTGTTTGCCTCTGGACCCCAAGTGAGCAGCTGTGCTGTTTTTCCGGAACCTTCCCGTCTGGCTCTCCGCTGACCCCCCAGCGCCTGGAGCCATGCCTGGCACAGGGCAGGGGCTGAATGACCGGGTCCGTCTTGTTCTTCGACCCTCCCCCTGCCCCCATGCGTACTGGGCACGGCTCAGGGCACAGACTGGGAGCACAGGGGAACTTTCTGGTCTTGACAGGTGAGGGTGAAGCCAAAATGGAAATAAATTGTACGAGTCACTTAAAACTCAGCGTAAGCGTGCGGGCCCAGCTCCGGATGCCGCTGTCCACACTGCGACCCGCGATCGGACTCAGCCTTGAGTGGACCGGGCTGTGTGTCTGCTGGGCGGTGGGGGGACTCACCCCGTGTGGGGTGCAGAGGCGGGTGGGGGCAGCTCTGGAGGCCGCGGAGCCCCCATTATCCCCCCAGGCAAGTTCCGCAGCCTCTCCAGGCCTCCAGACTCATTTCCTCGTCTGGAAAACGAGCGTGATAATGAGAGTGTCTACCTCACGGGTTGTTGCAAGGATTAAGTGAATTAAAATATGTGGAAAGTACTTAAAAACGGTGC
>NW_028014286.1:0-769 GCF_054177405.1 Leptonychotes weddellii
CTTTTTCCCCCGAGAGGAGAGGTGTGGGAGCACACTGCAGGGATCTGCTGGGTTTGGAGACTGCACACAGGGTCGGGTGCAGAGATAGACACGCGCGGTCATAGGCCAGGTGAGCACGGAGTGCGGCTGGAGACCGGGGAGACAGGAGTGAATGACAGCTTTTCTCTGGGGGCTCACTGAGGAGCGGGGCTCGAGTTCTCGGCTCCTCCAGGGTGGAGATTGGGTGCCGCCATTTTCACCCTCCGCTCCAAAGCTGTACGGAAAGCTTGCAGGGAACAAAATCTTCTGAGAGCAAACCCGAGCAGATTACTTAGCCTGGACGGGGGAAGGGCAGGGCAATTCTGCCTCCAGCAAAGACTTTTGGAAACCACGGCAACAGGCCCCTCCCCCAGAATATCAGCGAGAACTTCCAGCCAAGACCAAGTTTACCAATCAATGAGAAAGGCAGAACTCCAGGGCTGGGGAATAATGCACATAGAATTCATGGCTATTTTACCATGATTCTTTAGTCTTTAAAAGTTAATTTTTTTAACTTTTTTTTGAATTTTTCTTTTTCCCTTTTTCAACCAACATCTTATCAATCCCTTTTTTAAAAAAACATTTTTATTTTTCATTTTTAGAGTCATATTCTATCCCTTCATAGTAGTTACCCGTATTTTTGGCATGTATATAAAAGTTGTTCTCTCTTTAAAATTTTGAGATAGTTTCTTCTAACAGATCAAAATATAACCTCAATCTCTAGTGTATGGTTTTGTTCTACTCCCCTGCC
>NW_028014287.1:0-769 GCF_054177405.1 Leptonychotes weddellii
GGACTCGATCCCGGGACTCCAGGATCATGACCTGAGCCGAAGGCAGTCGCTTAACCAACTGAGCCACCCAGGCGCCTGGGACTGAGGAACTTTTTATAAAAAAAGAATTCTGGGCTGTCGTAGGTCCAGGAACCTTAGCAAACCCCCAGCTTTCAGTCAGGACGCCTGGCAAGTTATAGCCTAAAAGTAAGGACTAACCTTACTTCTAGGATATGTAAATAGAACCATCACAAAAGCTGAAATCCAGATTCACACCAGCTCAATCATCTAAGATCAGATTAAGATGATCTGACCTTGACCTAAGGTAAAAGGAAACCTTCTCTGGAGGAAGATAACATTCAAGCGCAAACTCCCACTGTAATTTTTTATCCACAGTGTTAAATCATTCAATCAAAAGTTACCGGACTCATCAGGAGACAAACCCAAGTGAACAAAAACCAGCAAAAGAGCAAATAATAAAAAAAAGATTTACAGGTGACTCATATGGGAATTATCAGATACAATTTTAAGATAACTGTCATCAATACATTTAAGAAAGTAAATGACAAGAATTTCAGTGGAAAACTGGAATCTATCCAAAAAATCAAGTAGAAAAAAAAAATCAAGTAAAAATTTTATTTTTTTTTAAGATTTTATTTATTCATTTGACAGAGAGAGACACAGTGAGAGAGGGAACACAAGCAGGGGGAGAGAGAGAGGGAGAAGCAGGCTTCCCTCTGAGCAGGGAGCCCGATGCAGGGCTCGATCCCAGGACCCCGGGATCATGACC
>NW_028014288.1:0-769 GCF_054177405.1 Leptonychotes weddellii
TTCCCCCCCACCCCGGCTTGTTTCGGTTCCAGAAATTAACCTAGTTTGCGGCTGATGGGGGCTTCATGGCCTTCTCTCCCCAGTAACATATGAGCATGTTTACTAGGGCGGTTAATGTCACAACAGCAGAGTTAATTTTGGAAATTGGGACCACACTGCCCTGGAGGTGCAGGCCGAGGCCCCTGGCAGGGCACCAAGTCCCCCCGGGCCCCCACACAGGGCCCTGAGCTGCCCAGCTTTGGGAGGGAGGGAGGCATGCGTGTTTGCTTTCGGCCCCAGCCCCACAGGATCTGACAATGTCCGGCAGCCGCAGAGAGGCTGAGCAGCTCTGCCACCGGGCGACGGGAAGTGACAGGCGTCTTTAGGCAGTGGGAGAAGAGGACAGGCACCCCTCTCACTGGTGGCGTTTAGCCAGAGAGGAGCTGCCCTCCGCCTGGGCAGGGCCTCAGAGCTGAGGCCGGCCTCACGGCCTCACGCAGCTCTGGTTTGACTTTCCTTCCTTCCTTCTTTCCTCCCTTCCTCCCTCCCTCCCTCTTTCTTTCTTCCTTTCTCTTTCTTTCTTCCTTTTTCTTTCTTTCTTTCTTTCTTTCTTTCTTTCTTTCTTTCTTTCTTTCTTTCTTTCTTTCTTTCTTCCTGTCTGTCTTTCTTTCTGTCCTTCTTTCTTTTTGTCTTCCTCCCTCCCTCCCTCCCTTCCTTCCTTCCCTCCCCTCTCTCCCTCTTTCTTCCTTTCTCTTTCTTTCTTTCCTTTCTTTCTTCCTGTCTTTCTTTC
>NW_028014289.1:0-769 GCF_054177405.1 Leptonychotes weddellii
GAAAGGATAGTTTCTTCAATAAATGATGTTGGGAAAACTGGATATCTAGAGAAGAAGGATAACGGATTCTTATCTTACACCATACACAAAAATCAACTTGAAATGGATTGAAGACTTAACCATAGACCCAAAACTGTAAAACTCCTAGAAGAAAACACTGAGTGTAAGCTCCTTGACGTTGGTCTTGGCAATGATTTTTCTGGATTTGGCACCAAAAGTACAAGCAATGAAAGCAAAACTGAACAAGAAAAACTACCAAACTAGAAAATTTCTATACAGCAAAGAAAATAATCAACAGAATTCAATAGAATGTAATAGGAAAAAAATATTTGCAAACTATTTCCCCATGTATCTGATAAGGGTTAAATATACAAAGTTTATAAGGAACTCATACAATTCAATAGTAAAAAAACAAATAACCTGATTTAAAAATAGGTATAGCACCTGAATAGACATTTTTCTAAAGAAGACATGCAATGGCTAACAGATACAGGAAGAGATGCTCATCAGGGAAATGCAAATCAAAACCACAGTGATATGTCACCTGACATCTCTTAGGATGACTAGTATCAAAAAGTCAAAACATAAGTGTTAGGATGATCAAGAAAAGGAACATTTGTGCACTGTTGAAGGGAATGTAAATTGGTATAGCCATTATGGAAAACAGTATGGAAGTTCCTCAAAATAAATAAATAAATAAATAAGTACCATATGGTCCAGCATTTCTACTTCTGGACATACATATCCAAAAGAAATAAAATCACTATCT
>NW_028014290.1:0-769 GCF_054177405.1 Leptonychotes weddellii
TAAAGATCCCATGGCGAGTTTTAAGAACCACCATCACCTGGGCCCTCTGCCAGAGTCTGTCTATTGGTCAGGGTGAGAACATCAGTGCTGCTTTAACTATGTGCTCCAGGTGATTCTTAGTAGGTCAGGGTGAAGCACAAGGATTCACAGATATATTTGTGAGAGCTGCTTTCAGTTGAAGAGAAGGTATCAGAGTGTTCGGCCTTCCCTTGGAAGGGGCAGGTCAGTGCAGCCCCCGTTCCCTGTGGCAGGATTTGTGGCTGTCTGTGGGAGGGGAGGACATCTGAAACCGGGAAGGAGGAACACACACAAGTGTCCCCGTAGGAGCTCCTTTTTTCTGAATTTTTCCTGTGACAAAGCAAAGGAGAGGGTGGCCTTTTGTGCATTTCAAGATCCTTCTGCCTCTGAGGTGATGTGAGTGAAGAGGGCATGCTAAGATCTTTAAAGGCTTACAGGTGGGATTTCTCTATATAATCTCACCTGAGAAAGAAACCTGTAACAGAAGGGAGAGGAAGAAATGGCTGCTTCTCAGGTAAATCTTGTCTTGATTTAGCTCAGGGGCTGTGTCCTCATTTCTTACTGAAATGTTGTATAGTTAGAAGGTGTAAAAATTGACTTCTCTACCTCTGGGGTTCTTGCCTAGGAAATTTGTTGTTTATAATAGTAAGTTCTTTAGATATTCTTTTTTGTTTTTTTTTTTTAAGATTTTATTTGGGGTGCCTGGGTGGCTCAGTCGTTAAGCATCTGCCTTTGGCTCAGGTCATGATCC
>NW_028014291.1:0-769 GCF_054177405.1 Leptonychotes weddellii
GACCCTTCTTGTATATGCTTTTTTTTTAAGTGACTTTAACTCAAAATAATATGCCAAGGGTGGCATATTTGGGAGTGGCATGCTCTGACCCCATATTCTACCTAGAAGAGGGACATCCTATGAAATTGGTTAGGGGTGCATATTTGCTTTCTTTGGTCGGTTGGTCCTAAATTGGAAGCAGGGAAAAATATTAGGAAAGCTGTCAATTGTTAATCAAGTCCTGGCTATCATGGGACAATTATTAAGTTTTTGTTTGGCTTTCTGGATTGTTTCTAGAGATAGCAGTATGACTTCCTACAAGTTTGACTTCTAGGCTGCTTTTCCTGGCTGGTTACTGTAGAATAATAGGTTGATTTCCTGGGATGGTTACTGCAGATTGTAGGTCAGAGTCCTATTTATATATATATGGTCTGGCCATTGTCCATTTGTATATTCAGTCTCAGCAGGTAGAGGAAAGGGTTTGTTCAGGGCCTTATTACTAGAAGAAATAGGTCATGTTGGAAAAATTGGAAGGAGGTCAATATGGCTGATGCATAGAAAATAGGGAGTGAATGGTGCTAGACAGGGTTGTGAGATATGTAGCTGTACATAGTTATGTATGGGGCACCTTCTTACTGTGTGCTGGGGGCTGTCAATGCCCTCCAACCATAGACTACCAGAACACTCCTGTAGTCACGTGATTATTGAGACTAGGGTATGTCTCAGTAAAAGGATGCTAAGACTAACTTATTTTTTTTTTTTTTAAGATTTATTTATTTATTTGAGAGAG
>NW_028014292.1:0-769 GCF_054177405.1 Leptonychotes weddellii
GGGCCTCACCGCTTGGCCTGGACGCTAGGTCTCCTAGCTGCAGCTGGGCAGGGAAGTCTCAGGGGCTGAGAGCCCACTCCACGCCTTCCGGGTGCTCGCCCCGAAGCGTGAGCACGGGAAATCAGGCGGTGGCCAAAGGCCCACCCCATCCTGTGCTGGTACCTGGAGTTCGGGGTCCCGCTGTCAGCTCCGGTCGTGGCGGGCAGGAAAGACTGGCTGTGAGGACAAGTGGGCAGGACCAGTGCAGACACCGGCGTTCTGTGGGTCCTAGTAGCGTCTGGGGTCCCTCTGTCCGTTTGTCTGTCTGAGTGACACGAAGGCAGGTGTCGCACTTCTTGGATTTTATTCTCCTCTGAAAAAACTGCCTTGAGGTTCTCTGCCCGCATTCTGCCTTTGAGCTTCTGTACAAGAGACCTGAGGCTGTCCTTTGACCCAGCCCCAGCCAGCCCCATGCTGCCTCCTCCAGGAAGCCTTCCTCGACTGCTGCCTTTTCCTCCAGGCACAGCTGCATGCTGCTGTGTTCATCTGGGTCTGCACCCATGCTCGGATGTGCCCTGTCCCTTCCCATCAGATGGGGGGGTTGTGTCCCCCTTTTTTGAATCCCTCCCCCATAGACAGGACAGGGCCCAGGGGAGGGACTTGGGGAACGGGTGAAGACCAACCACTCCCTCCCGATGCCCCTGTCAGTGGCTCTCGGTGTGGCCGCCATCAATCAGGCCATCAGGGAGGGCAAGGCAGCCCAGACGGAGCGGGTGTTACGGAACCCCAC
>NW_028014293.1:0-769 GCF_054177405.1 Leptonychotes weddellii
TAAGTGTCTGCCTTCGGCTCAGGTGATGATCCCAGGGTCCTGGGATTGAGCCCCGCATCGGGCTCCCTGCTCAGTGGGAACCCTGCTCTCCCTCTCCCACTCCCCTGCTTATGTTCCTGCTCTCGCCATATCTCTCTCTGTCAAATAAATAAATAAAAATCTTAAAAAAAAAAAAAGAATATATATCCAAGTGGGTTGGCCTTGCTGGTGGCCGTGAGAGCACGTTCCCTGGGTCTGCAGTTTGGAGAGGGTGGCTTTGAAAATTGATGAGTTCTCAGGTATCGCATCCCTAGAAGAGCCTTCTTTCTTTTCCCTCCACCTTTTTATTTTGCGCATTTTCCAATCTGTGGTAGAGCTACAGGAATAGTACAGTGAACTGCCCTGTAGCCTTCACCAGTATTTGCCAGTTGTTCACATTTTGCTGCTTTGCTTTTCTTCTCCCTTCTGTCCTCTCTCCCACTCTATCTACTTCTCTCTCCCTCTCCTCTTGCTCTGCGGCCACACAGACGCACCTGCATATATGCGTGTATGTCTGGTTCTGGAGGAACCATTTCCGAGTACGTTGCAGACATGTTCGTTCTCCCTTGCATCGGTCAGTGTGCATCTCCTGACGACAAGGATATTCTCCCACACGACACACTTGACACACTCGGGAAATGTAATGTTGACACAATACTATTTCATATGTGGCCCGCAGTAAAAATTTCTCAAACTATCCCAGTAATGCTTTTATTTTTAATTTTTTTTTTATTTTGGGTCTTCTTTTTTT
>NW_028014294.1:0-1000 GCF_054177405.1 Leptonychotes weddellii
CACAAGGAATATCAGCAAAAATTGCTTAAAAAACAAGTGAGCGGCAAGATGGTGGAGGAGTAGGAGACCTAAATTTCGTCTGGTCCCAGGAAATCAGATAGGGATCAAACCATTCTGAACACCTATGAACTCAACAGCAGATGGAAGAAAAGAATAGCAGCAACTCTCTGAACAGAAAAGCAACCACTTTCTGGAAGGTAGGATGGGCGGAGAAATGAATCCGAGGTGATATTCGGAAGACAGACCACGGGGGAGGGAGCGTCCGTCAGCTGCTACTGGCAAGTGATAGAGCAGCGGAGCACAAAATTGGAAATTTCAGAAGTCGGCTCTGCTGAGGGACGTTGCTCCAGTGGCTAAGCGGGGGGTAGAACCCTCACTGGGACAGTGTGGTCTCAGGACCCTTGGGGTCACAGAAAGACCAGGGGTGCCTGAGTGCAGCAGAGCTCCCGGGGATCGGAGCAGGGAAGCCGGCTGCAAAGACGGAGCCAAGGAGTGGGCTCTCAGCTTGGGGTGGCCATAAACCGTGATCTGCAGCACAGTCGGGCCACTGCTCTTCCAGCAGGGACCCAACAAGCAGCAGATCCAGGGAGATTCCCCTTCCTCCCCTGGGAGGAGTGGCGTGGGAGAGCACCGCAGGGACCTGCTGGGTTTGGAGACTCCACACCGAGTCAGGTGCCAGAGATAGAAACGCTCGGTCACAGGCCGGGTGAGCACGGAGTACAGCTGGAGACCGGGGTGAAGGGAGTGACTGCTTTTCTCTGGGGGCGCACTGAGGAGCGGGCCCCGAGTTCTCGGCTCCTCCGGGGCGGAGATTGGGAGGCCGCCATTTTCACTCTTGGCCTCCAAAGCTGGACGGAAAGTTTGCAGGGAACAAAAGCTCCCAAGAGCAAACCCCAGCAGATTACTTAGCCCTGACTGGGCAAGGGTGGGGCAATTCTGCCTCCGGGCAGAGACACTTGGGAACCACGGCAAGAGGCCCCTCCCCCAGAAGATCAGCAAG
>NW_028014295.1:0-11528 GCF_054177405.1 Leptonychotes weddellii
CATCTGTCGATGGACATCTTGGCTCTTTCCACAGTTTGGCTATTGTGGACATTGCTGCTATAAACATCAGGGTGCACGTACCCCTTCGGATCCCTACTTTTGTATCTTTGGGGTAAATACCCAGTAGTGCAATTGCTGGATCGTATGGTAGCTCTATTTTCAACTTTTTGAGGAACCTCCATACAGTTTTCCAGAGTGGCTGCACCAGCTTGCATTCCCACCAACCGTGTAGGAGGGTTCCCCTTTCTCCACATCCCCGCCAACATCTGTCATTTCCTGACTTGTTAATTTTAGCCATTCTGACTGGTGTGAGGTGGTATCTCATTGAGGTTTTGATTTGGATTTCCCTGATGCTGAGTGATATTGAGCACTTTTTCATGTGTCTGTTGGCCCTCTTTCGGTGTTTTTAAAGCATAGAATGTGCGAGTCAACCCGCACATGGTCTTCCCTTCCTACCTGCCTGACCGGCTCCAACATCATACCTGGAGACAATGCCCTTAAGGGACTGCTTGAGCCAGTTCTAAGTAGCAGCCAAGTAATATACATACATTAAAATCTCCCATTAGTTCTGCTTTTCGGGTTGAAGGCTGACTGATACAGATTGTGGTACTGAGAGTGGTTCCAAAGGAACAGAATCTTAACAGTGTGTTCTCTGAATTTGTACTGGGTTTCCTGGACTACATCTCCAATTAGACTGGAAGGCTTTAATACCCTGTTTCCAGTGGTAAAGTGGGCACTGTTAGTCCACAGCAGGAAGTGGCAAAAGTTCACCTTTAGTTACCTATGATTAAGTGCCTATAAAAGACAAGTCTCCGGGTCACCGAGTATATGATATGTTAGAATATTTTCATCAAAATAAGGAAGATTATGAAGGAAAAAAATAGGAGTATTATGGAGTTGATTTGTTGTTTCTAAATGAGCTTCAGAACTTGAGGAGAGAAAAGACTGAGCTCGGAACCTTACAGTCCCAGATCAAGGTCCAAATGAAGCACCTGAAAAGTCCTGATACAGGCCTGAAAGAAATCATTCTCTTGTAGCCAAGGGTGCAATATTTGGGGATTCCAGTTCCAAAGTTTAATCTTCGAGTGGCTGAATTACAGCACAAATTAAATTCACAACCTCACCAGGGCTCTTCTGTTAATATTAGGGCACTGATTGGGAGAAACAGGATACTGGAAATTGGAATGGGAATATATGGGTGCATGTCAATGAGTCCAGGTCCCCGAACCTCTAAATTATGTGTCTTTGCCGGCAGAAGCAGCCCTTCCACTCCTACCTGAAGAGGTTATTTCCCCTTTGCCTGAAGAACCTCTAAGGGTCTCACCTGAGATGGTGGCCTGGCAGGGCCCTGCTTATCCTCCTCTGTAGCTCCTACCATCACCTCTCACTGCTCCTTAACCTGCACCTAGACTGGAGGGCCCACAGGCCAAGACAGTGAGTGAAAAACTGAGACCCATGGCAAGATGTGATATTCACCAAAACAACAGCACGTCTTTTCCAATAGATATACAGTAGCCTGGGGTAAATGTGTGAGAATGGTTCTAAAGGTTGGGGTAAGGAGGTTGAAGCAGTATAATGTTGGATCCTGTTCATGTACAAGTTCTTGTGTGGACACATGCGTCTATGTCTCTTGAGTATGTACCTAGAAGTGAAATTGCTGGGTCATTTGGTAACTTTATGTGTAGTTTTTTCTTTTAAAGATTTTTTATTTATTTTTTGACAGAAAGAGAGACAGGGAGAGAGGGAACACAAGCAGGGGGAGTGGGAGAGGGAGAAGCAGGCTTCCCGTGGAGCAGGGAGCCCGATGCGGGGCTCGATCCCAGGACCCTGGGACCATGACCTGAGCCAAAGGCAGACGCTTAACGACTGAGCCACGCAGGCGCCCCTATGTGTAGTTTTTTGATGAAATGCCACCCTGTTGTGCCAGGATGCCCCATCATTTTGCATTCCCACCAGCAATGTGGGAGGGTTCCAGTCTCCTCAGGACACTTGTTAAACACCTGTTAACAGCTATCCGCGTGGGTGTGAAGTGGTAGCTCATTGTGGTTTTCATTCCCAGCTCCCTCCTGACTGATATGTTGAGGCTCTATTCCCGTGTTTAAGACTGTAAACATGAGGTCCCCCTCGCCTTGCTGGGTGTCAGCCAGGGGCCACTGTCAGGTCCTAGGTCCTCCTGCACACCTTCCCACGTGGACCCCTACACCTTCAAAGCGGCAACGCGTGACAAATCCTTCTTGACTTCCTCTTCTCCCTGATCGAGATAGCTGCCTGCCTTTAAAGGACTCACCTGCGTGCGTCAGGCCCAGCCGCAGGACATCTCAGGGACAGTGGAAATAGAGAGCTTCTGCCAGCTGCAAAAGCCCATCACAGGAGGTCACTGCCGGGGTGGGAGGAGGCTGCGGGGCCGTGGCAGCAGCGAGGACCAGGACGCGAGGGCGCTGGAGGACCAGGTCACGGAGCTGGCGTGCGGTAGGACGGCGGCGGTGGGACGCCTTCCCGGAGGACCAGGACCGGGCAGACCCCGAGCCCTGGCTCCCAGTGGCGGGGGCGATGGCCACGCTGCAGCTGCCGGGCGGGGACGTGCGGGGAGGGGGGGGGGTCCGGGGGCGCGGGCGAGCTGAGAGCCTTCAGGGCGCCCCCCCCACCCCACCATCCGGGGCCGAGGTGAGTCAGCGAGGGCAGCTGCGGGGTCTGGCGACGGCCCCGTAGGTTTCTGTCGGGTCCCGCAGGTGTCTGTCCTGGCACCATCCAGTCGTTCCTCAACGAGTCTCCAGGCAGTCAAGCAATCCCTTCCAAACAACTGTGTCAAGAGTGAAACAGTATGTTCCATTAATACCCTAACAATTTCATTGTAATACTTTTTACTGCTATGACAATTTTATATAAATTTTGCTATACTTAAAATAGGCTTTGAAAATGGAAAAGCGTACAAAATTCCAGATAAAATGATTAAGGGATGCAATTTAATAAGGTGACCCGAGAGACTGCCGCAGAGACCCGCGTAATGCAGCTTTGAAGATGGGGTGCGTTCACGCCCAATATCCCGACTCCTTCGGCCGCTAGGGAGGGACCGAGTTCTCCCAAACCAAACATCGGTGGGGGAAGCGGCATTTTGTATGGGAAATGGTCAAAAATACTCAGGACGCGGGCGCCTGGGTGGCTCAGTCGGTTAAGCGACTGCCTTCGGCTCAGGTCATGATCCTGGAGTCCCGGGATCGAGTCCCGCATCGGGCTCCCTGCTCGGCAGGGAGTCTGCTTCTCCCTCTGACCCTCCCCCCTCTCATGCTCTCTGTCTCTATCTCATTCTCTCTCTCAAATAAATAAATAAATAAAATCTTTAAAAAAAATACTCAGGACGCTGCTGGACTTGTGCTTATGCTAGACAAGGATCACTACTTAGCCTCAGGCTTTTACCACGTCTTCAAAAAGATGGGAGAGTTAGAACAGCAAGAACGTCCTGAGTGCGATGTTCTCTCTCTAGGGACCCAGACTGCCGGGCGCAGTTTCTCTGGCACTGCAGACAAGCTGAAGACACTTGGCAAGCCACCGAGCACAGTATGGGGCTGGCCTTGACCCAGGATGTGTATTAGAAGCTGAGTGAATGCAGACACTTTCTGTACTGATGATGATTATCTCTGGGACAGGATTCTTCAATATTTGACAGGACCCTGGCTGCCAACATTCTGGAAAGTGCGGTTCCTCAAGTTCCTAGCATTTTTCATGCTGGAGACTGGTATGCAGCACAAGAAAACCGGTAGGCCATCTGCCCAGAATGCCCAAATTGAGTCCCTCTTAAATAATAACAAAGGGCACATGTTTCCAGAAACTCTATCAGTGAGAAGTTCATTATGGCAGCCATTTCTCCACCCAGGAAACAGGGGTGGGGGGATATTAGGGACCATGAGCTCTGTAAAAGCTATAGAAGAGCACAGTGAAAAATCACAATTACAAAAGCAAAAATGACAGTCCTCTATCAGATGTTAGTCCAATCAGGATATATAATTGAATAAGAGGTTTGGGGAACTGGTTTCTGCTTTAATACAAAAAAGAAAAGGTTTTAGAAAAGGTATCCAAATATAAGTAAACTTTTCCAGTTATATCTGATTAAGATTTAAAACTTAGGTTTTCAGGGAAACAAGCCATAAGTGACTCTTAATGACAGAGAACGAACTGAGGGTTGATGGAGGGAGGTGAGTGGGGGATGGGCTAGATGAGGGATGGGCATTAAGGAGGGCACTTGTTGTGATGAGCACTGGGTGTTGTATGTAAGTGATGAATCGCTGAATTCTACTCCAGAAACTAATATTGCTCTGTATGTTAACTACCTAAAATTTAAATTTAAAAAATGATAAAAGGAAATACAATGAAAAAAATAAAACTTAGGTTTTCATTTGAGGGGTTGTATTTTATTTTGTTTTTTAAAGATTTTATTTATTTGAGGGGGGTGGGGGCAGAGGGAGAGGGAGAAGCAGAGACCTCACTGAGCAGGGAGCCCAATGTGGGCCTCGATCCCAGGACCCTGAGATTATGACCTGAGCTGAAGGCAGACGCTTAACCAACAGCCACCCAGGCACCCCAGAGGGTGCAATATTTTAAAGTTTAACTCCTAGCTGCTAAAGGTAATCATCGATGATGACGGAAGGGGAAACCTTATTAAATTGCATCCCTTAATCATTTTATCTGGAATTTTGTACACTTTTCCATTTTCAAAGCCTATTTTAAGTATAGCAAAATTTATATAAAATTGTCATAGCAGTAAAAAGTATTACAATGAAATTGTTAGGGTATTAATGGAACATACTGTTTCACTCTTGACACAGTTGTTTGGAAGGGATTGCTTGACTGCTTTCAGAATTCAACAAATATGTTTTTAAACACCCTGTCAGAGCGAGCTATTTTCAGTATTATAGATTCCTGTACCATTGTGTTAAGATTTGCCTGTGCTTTGGGACCTTCATAAAACATACTCTCATTTGGAAAATATTTGATTGATAATGAAGTTTAAACATTGTTTTCACCTCACTGTAGAAATACCATTTTGTTTTTCTTTTAATGCTATCAAAATAAAACTCATTTTTTCAGTAAAAACATCCCACCACAGCAGTATTCATACTAGTGTTTGAATAACCAGAAGCCTGGAATATGGTGGCGGGGGGGGGCGGGGCGAGCATAATTAGAATCCTGCCTCCTACAAAGGCCAAAGGACAGCTGCTACACTACAGTTCCACCTGGGACAGCTCTGAAGGACACTGGTGAAGGGTAAACCTCCCAGAGGGAAAATTTTGAGCAGTGCGCCTGCTTGTTCACTCTGCCTGGAGGAGAGATGGCCAGAAGTATGAGTGTATAACCATGCATGGGCCGTGTCTGAGTCATTAGCTGAATGGTCAGGGACTTTGAAAATACATGATTGAAAGTTTGTGACAAGGAGGCCTAGGGAAGAGGTATATGGATACACCCATCCGAACAGACATATGATATGAAGTGTGTCCCATGGGTGATCAGCAAAGAATAAGCTTACCAGCGCAGAAGTTTAATAATCTGCTGGCTAGGGGACCCATTATGCAAATACCCATCAGGCCCTTCCTCAGCCGTCATGTCAGAACCCAGCGGCGCCCGGAACTAAGTGGCCAAGTGGCAGGGATGGAGGTTATACTCAGCAACATGGGCCTCCACTCACCAAGGCTGATCTCACTACAGCCATTGCTGAGTGCCCAGTCTGCCAGAAGCAGAGGCCAACATGGAGCCCCTGATACGGAAGTCTCCAGAGTGATCAGATGACTACCAGGTGGCAGGGGGTTCACGGTGGAACACTTCTATTAAGGGAGGAGCCGTGCTTTGTTCTTACTCAGATAGACACTTACCTCTGGATATGGATTTTCCTTCCCACATTTAGTGCTTTTGAGAAACCAATATTTGTAGATTTGAAAACTGCCTTATTCACCATCACGGTATTCTAAAGAGCATCGTTTCTAAACAAGGAACCCATTTTATAGGAAATGAGTGCAGCAATTGAGCAATATTCATGTAATTCACTAGTCTTAGGTTTCTCCTCATCCTGAAGTGGAATGACTTTTGGAAGACCTCACTTGTTTCTAGCTAAGTGGCAGTAACTTGAGGATCTGGGACAACAGCCTCTAAGAGATGGTCATGATCTATCTAAGCATTTATATTCATAGGTATAAGGTGCTGTTCCTCTTATCACATGGATTTATGGATCCTGCAGTCAAGGTATGGAAATGGGAGCGCCTCTCCTCACTATTACCCCAGCAAGACAATAGAAAATTTTTGCTTCCTGTCCCCACAACAAGAGCTCTAGCTCTTCTGGACTAGAGGTCTTTGTTCCAAAGAAAGACATGCTTTCACCGGGGGATAAAACAATGACTCCATTGAATGGGAAGTTGAGACTTCCAGCTGGCCACTTTGGACTCCCCAGACCTTTCAATCAACAGGCAAAGAAGGGCTGTACTGTACTAGCTGGGGTGACTGAACCTGACTATCAAAGGAAATTGAGTTCCTACTACAAAAGAGCTATGGAGGAGTAGGTCGGATATGTTTAGAAAGCTTCTTGATACTCCTGTGTTTCGTGATTAAAATTAATGGACAGCATATGTATATCACATCATCATGACGTACACTTTAAATATCTTACACTTTTATTTGTCAGTGAAGCTTGGAAAAAAGTCAATGGATAATTATAATAACCTAGCGGAGACCGAATATATAATGGCCAAACCATTCAAGAATGAAGGTTTGCAGGGCTCCTGGGTGGCTCAGTCAGTCGAGCGTCTGGCTCTTGGTTTCAGCTCAGGTCGTGATCTCAGGGTCATGAGATCGAGCCCCGCACCAGGCTCTGCACTCAGCTCGGAGTCTGCTTCAGATTCTCTCCCACTCCCTCTGCCCCTCCCTACCCCCACCCCGCCCTCTGCAGTCTCGTGCATGCCCATGCACGTTCTCTCAGATGAAAGAAAGAAAGGAAAGGAAGGAAGGAAGGAAGAAAGAAAGAAAGAAGGTTCGAGTCATCTCCACAGGCAAAGAATCATGAGGCGCTGAGGACAGCAGTAGTGAAAGAAGGCAGGGGTCAGTGCAGCAACATGACTTGCTGCAGACACCAGGACTGCAGTAGGATTTTGCCTCAAGAGTTAATACCGTACCCTTCCTCTAGTGGGAAAACAAATAAGAAAGCAAACTATATTTTCAGTGGATATTCTTAAGGCCAAAGCCAAATTCTACTGATGGAGAATCACAACATTAAAAGGCTCCACTGCTTTGTCGTAACCTCTTGAAGGCAATTCCCTTGAGTGTCACAGTCTAGGAAGCCAGCAATATCCAGCACCATTCTACAGCACAGCAAACTTGTCCCTGTTTCTCACAGATAGATGTGATAACAGGCTATGTTTGTGATGTAATTAACTTTGTTGTGAAGATGGTGAAAATTACTTTTTCTAGTACCTTCTCAAGGTCGTGAATCCTTTTTTTAAACCTGAAAATGAACAGAAATGTCATTAACCAAGAGATGCTTAAAACACCATTCCGTGTAAGACATTGTGGGCGATACAAAAAGGAGCTTACAGTGTACATGGGACTATAAAATGAATCTTCATGGAAAGTTGCAGGATACTAAACACACAAAAATCAATTGTGTTTCTGTACACTAACAATGAAAAATCTGAAATGGAAATGAAGAAAACAATTCCATTTATAATAGCATCAAAAAGAATAAAACACTTAGAAGGGCACCTGGTGGCTCAGTCAGTTAAGCGTGCGACTCTTGGATTCAGCTCGGGTCATGATCTCAGGGTCCTGGGATCGAGCCCTGCGTTGGGCTCCATGCTCAGTGGAGAAACTGCTGGAGATTTTCTCTCCCTTTCCATCTCCCTATGTCCCTCCCCGCCTTGTGTACTTGCACGCTCTCTCTCTCTCTCTCTAAAATAAATAATTCTTGAAAAAAAGAAGAAAATACTTAGAAATAAACCTAACAAAGCAAGTGAAAGATTTGTACATTGAAAACTATAAAACATTGCTGAAATGGGGCTCGGTCAGTAGAGCATGTGACTCTTGATCTCAGGGTCATGAGTTCAAGCCCCATGATGGGTGTAGAGTTTACTTTAAAAAATTGCTGAAAAAAAATGAAGATGACACAAATAAATGGAAACACATCCCATGTCCATGGGTTCGAAGATTTAATATCGGTAAGATGTTTATACTACCCAAAGCAATCTACAATGTAATCCCTATCAAAACTGCAATGGTGGGGCACCTGGGTGGCTCAGTCATTGGGTGTCTGCCTTCAGCTCGGGTCATGATCCCGGGGTCCTGGGATCGAGCCCCGCATCGGGCTCCCTGCTCCGTAGGAAGTCTGCTGCTCCCCCTGCTTGTGTTCCCTCTCTCGCTGTGTCTCTCTCTCTCTCTGTCAAATAAATAAATATTTTTAAAAAAGAAGAATAAGAAAAATCTTTAAAAAAAAAAAGAAATCAACTACTACAACATTCAAAAAAAAAAAAACCTGCAATGGTGTTTTGTGCAGAAATAGAAAAATTCATCCTAAAAATTCATATGGAATCTCAGGAGACACTGAATAGCCAAAACTATTTTGAAAAGGAAGAATAAAATTGGAAGACTCACATTCCTGATTCTAAAATGTATTATAAAGCTTCAGTAATTAAAACAGAGTGGTAATGGCATAAAGATACACAAATAGACCAATAGAATAGAGATCCTAGAAATAAATCCTTGCATATATGGTCAAATGTGCTTCTATGAGAGTGTCAAGACCATTCAATGAGGCAAGGAGTCTCTTCAAGAAAAATGTTACATGGGGGGGGGCATGTGGCTTGTTCAGTCACTAGAGCATGTGACTCTTGATCTCAGGGTCATGAGTTCAAGTTCTACATTGGGTGTAGAGCTTACTTTTAAAAAAAATTTAAATGGTATTGGGATGGAACATTACTCAGACATCAGAAAGGATGAGTACCCACCACTTGCACTGACATGGATGGAACTGGAAGGGATTATGCTAAGTGAAATATGTCAAACAGAGAGAGACAATTATCATATCGTTTCACTCATATGTGGAACATAAGGAATAGCGTGGAGGACCACAGGGAAAGGGAGGGAAAACTGAACAGGAAGAAATCAGAGAAGGAGACAAACTGTGAGAGACTCTGAACTCTGGGAACCAAACTGAGGGCTACAGAAGGGAGGGGGTTGGAGGGATGGGGTAACCGGGTGATGGGTATTAAGGAGAACACATGTGATGAGCACTGGGTATTATACACAACTAATGATTCATTGGACACTACATCAAAAACTATATGCTGGCTAACTGAACATAATACTAAAAAAATAATACACATAAATAAACAAACTGGGAAAACTGGATACCCACATAAAAAAGAATAAAGTTGGGCCCTTATCTAACACCTTAAATAAAAATTAACTCAGAATGGATTAAAGACCTAAATGTAAGACCTAAAACTATAAAACTCCTGAAAGAAAACATAGGGGGAAAGCTTCATGACATTGGACTTGGCAATAATTTCCTTTTTCAAAAGATTTATTTATTCATTTGGGGGGGAGGGGCGGAGGGAGAGAATCAGCAAGCAGACTCCCCGCTGAGCATGGAACCTGACCCAGGGCTCAATCCATGACCCATGAGATCATGACCTGAGCCGAAACCAAGAGCTGGACACTCAACCGACGGAGCCACCCAGGCGCCCCAGTGATTTCCTAGCTATAACACCAAAAGCCAAAACAGACAGTGCTGTATGTAGAGAAGGTATGTGCAAGGGAGGAAGTTCAGGAGTTCAGGAGTTCAGTTTAAACACATGGAATGGGTTGAGTTTTAAATGTCTCTTAGACATGCAAGTGGAGATATCATGTATGCATTTGAATTTGAGTCTGGAGTTCAGGAGCAAGTTGTAATCTAGAGGTATCAATTTGGGAGTTGTTGAAATACACATCATCATATTTAAAGTTCCAAGACTACATGGGATCATCTAGGGAGAGGGTATATTCAAGGGAAGAAGGCCCAAGATCAGGATTAGTGGCCCTACAATATTTAGTGGTGGGAATGAAAAGAAACAACCAGAAAAGGGGAATGAAAAAGAGTCCCAGTAAGAGGGGAAGAAATCAGGAAAATGTGGTTTCTAGAAACCCAAGAAGGTTTTCATGAAGGACTGAGTGAATGACTATGTCAAATACTGCTGAGAAGTTAAAGACAACATGCAGCAGACACTGGGGACTTGACAAGGACAGTTTCAGTGGGGCAGTGGAGGCAGAAGCCAGACCGCACTGGTTTAGAGGATGAACAGGAGGTGAGAACATGCAGAGAGCGAGTGCAGGCCCATCGTCCTGTTAAGCCCATCATCTCCTACTGCCCCAGAGACCTGCTTCATCCTACTAACCCTTGCAGCAACTCCAATGGTTGCAGCTTATTAGATTCTTTCCCTTCTACTTGCAAACATTCTCATATCTGTTTCTCAAAGACATAATTACCATCTTCCTTCCTATTTCATTCACAGCAAGGCCATCCTCTACCTTCTCTTAGAGGACAAAGGACTGTCGGGTTCTCCAGGATTTTTCATTTTGTTTTCAAGCCCTGCAGCAAACTCATCTGCTTCATCCGTCATCAGTCACTGAAAAAAATCAATCAACATTTTCCATTAGTGACAAAAATGCAACTGTTGCAAAGTTGGAAAGTCTGCATATGTGTCTAAAATCATATATCTGCATCATTAATGTAGGTTTTAATCATGCAGCAAAAATTTACCATCCACCAAGAAATGCTCTGTTCTCAGAAATGCAATTTAATTTTAATCCAGTCTAAGTGGAATGAGGAGGAAGTGAAAATACAAAGTGTTGTCTAAAGCCAAACATGATACAACCATGATTCATCAAAATGTTTGGGGAATGAGTGGCTCTCATCAACCAAAAGAAGCCATACACATGGTCACCCATTAAAGAAGTATAACCCATTCTGTGTTAACCCTCTTTAGGGGAAATCATTTGTGCGTGTGCGTGTCTTTTTATGCTTTAAACTCATCATTAACAAAATTGATTACCACTTAACTTAATGCTACACATAGATGGTGAAGGGTAGGGTACTTTGAAAATATAAGTCCCCAAACACAGGGAGATTCAAATATGTACACCTAGGTGCCAGGTAGAGAGGGGTGCTTTTCGATGTTGGGGGATATGGACCAGAAGTATAGAAGGTTATCTTTTAAAAAAAAAAAAAAAAAGCTTATCTTTAAGCTGTTCTCATCCAAGAATAACCAAAACTATGCCCCTGTTATTTGAATAAAATCACAAGAAACAATTTTTCATGCAATTTGCATTTCCCACAATAGAAGAGTACAAAGAGGGTGAAAACATTTCATTGAGCATTTACTACCTGCCAGGTACTATTCTAAATGCTTTACCTGTAACTCACTTAATCCTCTGCAGAGCCCTGTGAACTAGGTGTGACTATCATCCTCATTGTTATAAATTTCATGAAAGAAATTGAGGAAGACACAAAGAAATGGAAA
>NW_028014296.1:0-769 GCF_054177405.1 Leptonychotes weddellii
TGGGTGCTGTAGACACACCTCAGGGGGCTCTCTGGCTTAGGAGAGCAAGGCAGGGATTTTAAATATGATTTTAAATGCTAAACAGTACATCAGCTAACCCTGCTTGTTCTGACTCTTTCCTTCACTGACTCACGTTGATCTGGCCTCTCTATTCCTCTCCTGTTTCTCATTCCTTTTCTCCTCTGTTCAGCGGCCTCCCTTCCATCTACCTCCCCCAGGAGCCCGCCCGGCTGGGTGCCCGCCAGTCCCATGCTTGTCCTTGATTTTTTCCCGCCCCTCGGGCTCGGTCCCCGCTCTCTATAGCAGCTACACGCCCCCTATCCTCCCCGCAGCCCCGGTTTCCCCTTTTCAGTCCGGTCCCCCAATCCAGCGGCTCTGCGTCCTCATCAATGCTCTCGCGCCCCACTCACCCTGCCCCTAAATAGCTCAGGAGCAGGAAAAGAGCCCCACAGCCCCCTGGCCCTCCGCCCTCGTGCCCGGCCGGCGAGGACCCCGTCCCCGCCCCCTCGCAGGGCTGACCCCGCGGACCGACAGCCGACCGCGCGCCCCAGCCCTGGCCCACCCGCACCTTCTCCCGGCTCCGAGGGGCTGCGGCGGGGACGCGGGGAGAGTCGCCCAAATCTCACCGATGACCGTGAGCCTGGTGCCGGCGCCGAAGTACTGCTCATAGGAGCACAGAGGCCCAGCCCCACACGCAAACCCCGCAGCGCCCCAGCCGCTTCCCGCTCCCGCTCGCAGCCCGGCCCCAGCGCGGGGAGCCCACCAGGGG
>NW_028014297.1:0-769 GCF_054177405.1 Leptonychotes weddellii
TTAGAGCAGAGTTTCAAATCTTTCAGATCATTAGAATCACCTGGGGTTCTTGCTAAACATACCGACATGGTGGTTCCGTTGTCACACAGACTGAATCAGAACCTACAAGGCAAGAGCCTGAGAGTCTTATTTTTAACAAGTGCCCTAAGTGATCTCAATATCACCAGATAAGGTTAGGGAATTGTCTTAAAGCAATAACGTTATGTAATACATACAGAAAGGTGGAAGGAGCACTAAAGGAAACTGGGGGCTATGGTTCTAATGCCCACTCAAGGATCAGAGCAGGGCCTGACAAACTACAGCCCGTGGACCAAATCTGGCCCGCTGTCTATTTTTATAAATAGTTTACTGGAACACAGCCAGGCCCATTTTTAAAAAAACCTGTCTATGGTTGCTTTTGTGCTATAATGACAGTCATTGAGACAGAGACTATATGGCCCATAAAGCCAAAAATATTTACTATCTGACCTTTAAAAAAAAAAACAACTTGTATTGGCTCTTGGATAAAAAACATGACCTCAGACCTGGGCAAACTTAGAATTAGAACTAAGGCCCTCAGTGACTATGAGCTCATAATAAAAAATAAACCAACAAGGAATGGAGGCGGGGAGTCAGTGAGTACAACCAACTGGAAAATCCAAGGCCTCAAGAGTGGCAACTTGAGACTATGAAATAAGTATGTTTAAGATGATTATAGAGATTTACTAAAAAAAAATGTTTAAAGAATATAAACCTTGAAACAAATAATGCAATATATGTTAAGAAAAAA
>NW_028014298.1:0-769 GCF_054177405.1 Leptonychotes weddellii
GAAGGGCCAGTCTCGTTTGCAGACCTGATTTTTGCGGAGTACCTGTTTCATGCACCTATCCAGGACAGTTAAATAAATTAAATAAAAAAAAAGAGGACTGGGGCACCTGGGTGGCTCAGTCGGTTGAGCGTCTACCTTCGGCTCAGGACATGATCCCGGGGTCCTGGGATCGAGTCCCACATCGGGTTCCCTGCTCAGCGGGGAGTCTGCTTCTCCCCCTCCCTCTGCTGCTCCCCCACCCACTTGTGTTCGTGCGTGCTCGCTCTCTCAAATAAATAAAAAATTTTAAGAACAAGAGGACTAACGAAAGGTACAATCAGTTATTTCTTTCAGCCTCACAGTCACTGATTTTGGCTGAAGTCATGTGCTTACTTTTCATTTTTTGTTCCAGAAACGGTTACCAGCCATTGCCAGACACTGTTGTAGGCCCAGCAAATCTACAGGGGCTCCCTTGCGGTGGGGGCTGATGAGTGCTGTGAAGGACAGTAAGGAGGCAGGCAGATACACGTGCACATAGGACTGTTGATGGGCTGGTGAGAGAAGACCTCTGTGAGGGCAGGACATTTGAGCAGAGGCCTGAACAAAGTGAGGAAACCCGTCATGTAAACATCTGGGGAAGAACATTCCAGAGAAAGCGAGAGGTACAAGGGCCCTGAGGCAGGCGTACACTTGGCGTATTCAGGAGCAGCAAGGCCAGTGTTGCTGGAGCAGAGTGAGGCAAGGGGAAAGGGGTAGGAATGGGGTCAGTGAGCAGGGGACATGTAAGCAG
>NW_028014299.1:0-769 GCF_054177405.1 Leptonychotes weddellii
GGAACGCCACACCT
The DNA here is from genome assembly GCF_054177405.1 of Leptonychotes weddellii. Classification (NCBI taxonomy): domain Eukaryota; kingdom Metazoa; phylum Chordata; class Mammalia; order Carnivora; family Phocidae; genus Leptonychotes; species Leptonychotes weddellii. Next base: position 15 of record NW_028014299.1, read on the forward strand.
GGGCTTGCGCATCATGTCCAGAGTGTCCGAGTCCAGCTTCCCCGTCATCGCCAACCCGATGAACTTCTGCATTTCTCGGATTTTTTCAACAACAGGACCACCGTCCCTTCTTCTAACAAATGGTTTCGTATCTTTTGCAAGGTTGTAGTAGTTTTCCAGGTATTGCTAATGGGGTAGTAAGCAACAAAAACTCAACCTAATAATTTAAAAGATCAAATTGGCATTATTAAGTAGTTCAAGAGTTAGTCAGCAACCCATCTAGGATGTGTAAAGGAGCTCCGTCCAGCTATAGAAAAGGAAAGGTTTTTAAAGGCAGAAAAGGGGCAGAAATTTATCCTGTTAATATAGACCTGGTTCAAGACTGAAGTGGGATCAATTCTTTTGCCTAAACATGACAAGTAACAATATGAACGTTATTACCTGAAATTATTTGAAAATCAAAATGAGTGTGTTCCTCCTATTTCAACCAAAGAAGTTCTAAAGCCAGAGAAGTTTCACCCATTTCTCATTTGCTCCTCTCATTCAGCCCCAAAGCAGCTGCTAGTATTTTCTTAGACAAGCTGGAGGAATTCGATGCCCTTCCTGCACCTTGCTTCCCTTCTCTGCTCAAAAGTACGGACAACCCACTGCTAGCATTTTAACGTTCCCAGAGCTAACTTATTCCAACACAGTAACTACGGATCAAAGCATCCTTTGTGTGGCAAGACCAAGCAGGCACATTAGTTCCTGCCCCTGGGACTGGCCAGTGGCTGCCA
>NW_028014300.1:0-769 GCF_054177405.1 Leptonychotes weddellii
GAGCCATCAGCAATAGACATTCCTGGCATCTGGGAGAACGGATACCTCCATCCTGGTGGGAGGATCTGGACAGGACACCACAGCATGCACTCTACCTACAGAACTTATAAAAAGTTTACATTCTTCCAAGCCTTAGAATAATTGGAACCAGACACTTGGATGCCAACAGGGCTCTCTCTCATCTTTTTTTTTTTTTTAAAGATTTTATTTATTTATTTGAGAGAGAGAATGAGATAGAGAGAGCATGAGAGGGGGGAGGGTCAGAGGAAGAAGCAGACTCCCTGCTGAGCAGGAAGCCCGATGCGGGACTCGATCCCGGGACTCCAGGATCATGACCTGAGCCGAAGGCAGTCGCCTAACCAACTGAGCCACCCAGGCGCCCGGCTCTCTCTCATCTTTATTGTTTTTGATGTATCTCCTTCACTCTGGACTGTTTTCTCTTTCTTATTGCACATAGTCAAAGATTGCTTCCAGCAGCCCCCAATTTCAACATTACAGCTTCATCCTCAGAGAGCGGGTAACCCAGAATGGGCCCACTTGGGTCGGTGTCCATTCACTGACCTACCAACGACTACAGTAGAGGGGAGAGGCTCACAGTACAAACATGTTGTAACCATTTGGACTCGAGGAGGCAGAAAAATGGACAAATCCATGCCTACATGTGCCATATTTATAGAGTCAGAAAAAAAATCTCAAAGGATATAAACTAAAATATAAACAGTGGTTATTTTTTAACTGTGGTAGTGGAATTAACAATGGTTTCTCTTTC
>NW_028014301.1:0-769 GCF_054177405.1 Leptonychotes weddellii
CGCAGGGTTGTGGCCAGGCCTGTGAGACTCCAAAGCTCCAACTTCACGTGCCGGGAGGACACGCCTGTATGTGGAGTAAGGTCAGGCCCCACCTGCATCTCAGACTTGCTCAGCTTTGTGCTCCGCCCCCCGGCAGACTTGGCTGTGCCAAACCTGAGCTTTCCTGTAGGGGGTTCATGAGGCCCTGCTAGCAGCTGACTCCCATCACGATGTGCCGTTGGTCGTTCTGAGACTGGAAATTAGAATCTGTAACAGCCCATCGCTTCAATAGCATGCTGCTGCCATTACGTTTTGAAAAACCAAATTTGTTTTAAAAAGATTTACTTATTTTTTTAGGGAGAGAGAGAGGGAGAGTGTGTGCAAGCAGGGGGAGGGGCAGAGGCAGAGAATCTCCAGCAGCAGACTCCCCGCTGAGCACGGAGCGCGACCTGGGGCTCAATCTCCCGACCCTGAGATCATGACCTGAGCCCAAACCAAGAGCTAGAGGCTTAACCGACTGAGCCACCCAGGCGCCCCTGAAGAAGCCATATCAGAGCAATGTTGATAGAGGTCAAAGAAGAATGCACCCATTTTCCATGTACCTGTCAATCCCTCACACACACGCGTGTGCGTGTTACATGTTGAGGTTACGAGGCAGGGGAAATGCTTATGCTCCCGGGTCACTGTTTTCTGTACGTACATCTGCGCCAGGCAGGGTGGCCGTGGGGAGGTCTGTTCACATCAGCCGGAGCAGGGGAGAACCACGACGCTTTTAAGGAACTCACTCCCC
>NW_028014302.1:0-769 GCF_054177405.1 Leptonychotes weddellii
TGGCAGCCACTGGCCAGTCCCAGGGGCAGGAACTAATGTGCCTGCTTGGTCTTGCCACACAAAGGATGCTTTGATCCGTAGTTACTGTGTTGGAATAAGTTAGCTCTGGGAACGTTAAAATGCTAGCAGTGGGTTGTCCGTACTTTTGAGCAGAGAAGGGAAGCAAGGTGCAGGAAGGGCATCGAATTCCTCCAGCTTGACTAAGAAAATACTAGCAGCTGCTTTGGGGCTGAATGAGAGGAGCAAATGAGAAATGGGTGAAACTTCTCTGGCTTTAGAACTTCTTTGGTTGAAATAGGAGGAACACACTCATTTTGATTTTCAAATAATTTCAGGTAATAACGTTCATATTGTTACTTGTCATGTTTAGGCAAAAGAATTGATCCCACTTCAGTCTTGAACCAGGTCTATATTAACAGGATAAATTTCTGCCCCTTTTCTGCCTTTAAAAACCTTTCCTTTTCTATAGCTGGACGGAGCTCCTTTACACATCCTAGATGGGTTGCTGACTAACTCTTGAACTACTTAATAATGCCAATTTGATCTTTTAAATTATTAGGTTGAGTTTTTGTTGTTTACTACCCCATTAGCAATACCTGGAAAACTACTACAACCTTGCAAAAGATACGAAACCATTTGTTAGAAGAAGGGACGGTGGTCCTGTTGTTGAAAAAATCCGAGAAATGCAGAAGTTCATCGGGTTGGCGATGACGGGGAAGCTGGACTCGGACACTCTGGACATGATGCGCAAGCCCAGGTGTGGCGTTCC
>NW_028014303.1:0-769 GCF_054177405.1 Leptonychotes weddellii
TTTTTTTTTTAAAGATTTTATTTATTTATTTGACAGAGAGAGACACAGCGAGAGAGGGAACACAAGCAGGGGGAGTGGGAGAGGGAGAAGCAGGCTCTCCGACGAGCCGGGAGCCCGATGCGGGACTCGATCCCAGGACCCTGGGATCATGACCTGAGCTGAAGGCAGTCGCTTAACCAACTGAGCCACCCAGGCGCCCTATAAGTGTATCATTTTTAAACAAATTTAGTTCTTGAGACTGAGCAAACCTGGTACCTAAAGTTAGTGTTTAATGCATGGACCTTTTAAGTTTCTCTTTTGGCCTCTGAATTTGTAATAATTCCATTGAATTTTTTTTTCTGTCCCAGCCTAAAAAAGTGATTTATGTCCTATATAATAAGGAATCTTACTCTTCTTCATCTGTTCACTTGATAAAATCTACTGGCCATCTTTGTTGAACTCAGATAAAATCTTCACATCTACAGCCTTGATTAGATTTATGAACTTATAAATTCCAGAAGCTGCTCGAGACCATGTTGTGACACTGAGTTTAGAAGCCTTTGGACAAGTCACATGAATCTAAGAGCCGTTCTTTGAGAACAAAATTAAGAGGGAGAGGGACGGAGTTTAGTTCAGCTGATCTAGGACTAACTATTTTTCAGTTTTTATCAAATTAAGAAATTTCCATTTTTTTAACATACAGTGTTACATTAGTTATATTAGTTTCAGATGTACAATATATGTGATTTGACAGTTCCATACCTCACCTGGTGCTCATCACAGCAAGTGC
>NW_028014304.1:0-769 GCF_054177405.1 Leptonychotes weddellii
GGACTCGATCCCGGGACTCCAGGATCATGACCTGAGCCGAAGGCAGTCGCTTAACCAACTGAGCCACCCAGGCGCCTGGGACTGAGGAACTTTTTATAAAAAAAGAATTCTGGGCTGTCGTAGGTCCAGGAACCTTAGCAAACCCCCAGCTTTCAGTCAGGACGCCTGGCAAGTTATAGCCTAAAAGTAAGGACTAACGTTACTTCTAGGATATGTAAATAGAACCATCACAAAAGCTGAAATCCAGATTCACACCAGCTCAATCATCTAAGATCAGATTAAGATGATCTGACCTTGACCTAAGGTAAAAGGAAACCTTCTCTGGAGGAAGATAACATTCAAGCGCAAACTCCCACTGTAATTTTTTATCCACAGTGTTAAATCATTCAATCAAAAGTTACCGGACTCATCAGGAGACAAACCCAAGTGAACAAAAACCAGCAAAAGAGCAAATAATAAAAAAAAGATTTACAGGTGACTCATATGGGAATTATCAGATACAATTTTAAGATAACTGTCATCAATACATTTAAGAAAGTAAATGACAAGAATTTCAGTGGAAAACTGGATTCTATCCAAAAAATCAAGTAGAAAAAAAAAATCAAGTAAAAATTTTATTTTTTTTTAAGATTTTATTTATTCATTTGACAGAGAGAGACACAGTGAGAGAGGGAACACAAGCAGGGGGAGAGAGAGAGGGAGAAGCAGGCTTCCCTCTGAGCAGGGAGCCCGATGCAGGGCTCGATCCCAGGACCCCGGGATCATGACC
>NW_028014305.1:0-769 GCF_054177405.1 Leptonychotes weddellii
GGGTAGCTATCTACCAATTGAGGACACACCTGCAGCAACCACAGGGCATACTCTACTGAAAGTAAGGCCTGGTCTTCATTTTTCGAATGGCAGATATGCAAAAGACACTGAACATACAGCCCGACTTCTAAGTCAGAATCAGAGCTTTAATGAGAAAAGACCAGGGCTCTGACACAGGGGAGGGGGATATTGACCTGGATCAGCCTGAACATCTTAAACCCCCAAATTCCTCCAGCACACTGGGGTCCCAGAAGCTGCCTCGCTCCCTACTGTCAGAACCTTGCCTGGAGACCTCACAATAGCCATACCTGAAGGAGGTGTTTTCCCGATGTTCTTCTTCTTGATGTTGGCGGGTCACAAAGTGTCTACAGACTCCCCACTCAGCCATCTGGAGTCTGGGCAGTCAGGGACTGGGCCCCTCCTGGAAAGCACTTCTATGCCCACCTCCTTTTCTGCCCCTCCTGGGGCCCCCACAAATACCTTCTAGTTTCTTGAAAGAACCATCTCTCCTCAACTCACAAACTTTCCCAGGTTTTCTATCTAGAAAGAGTCCTCTATTTTTGCAAGGATTTTGGCTCCTGAAAACCAAAGCCAAGAAGAAACCTTCCAACTATTTTCCCCTTTGTGCACTGAGGCAATGAGCTCACAAGAACCTCGCAACTTAAACAGGAAATAGGATAGGTAAGGGAACAATCAGGAGGGGGACATGTGATTTCAAAGAATATGGACACATCTCTGTAAAAATAAGCTAAAAAAGTGATACGGGGGG
>NW_028014306.1:0-11527 GCF_054177405.1 Leptonychotes weddellii
CAAGGTCTTCACAGGCAACATGATGACAATAAATTCATATCTTTCAATAATCACTCTCAACGTGAATGGCCTAAATGTTCCCCTAAAACGACACAGGGTTGCAGATTGGATAAAAAGACAAGACCCATCCATATGCTGTCTACAAGAGACTCATTTTGAACCTAAAGATACATCCAGACTGAAAGTGAAGGGATGGAGATCCATCTTCCATGCCAATGGACCTCAAAAGAAAGCTGGGGTAGCAATTCTTATATCAGACAAATTAGATTTTAAACTAAAGACTGTAGTTAGAAACACAGAAGGACACTATATAATTCTTAAAGGGTCTATTCAACAAGAAGATCTAACAATTGTAAATATCTACGCCCCCAACATGGGAGCAGCCATCTACATAAGCCAACTGTTAACCAAAATAGTCATATTGATAACAATACGTTAATTGTAGGAGACCTCAATACTCCACTCTCAGCAATAGACAGATCATCTAAGCAGAAGATCAACAAAGAAACAAGAGCTTTGAATGACACACTAGACCAGAGTGACCACCTTATTTTAAAATTGGAAAGGCTCTTCCCTACCCCATCATCAACCCTTGCACTCTGATCCCCCTTCCCTTTGCTTTATCTCCTTACAGTCTTTGTTTCTTTCCCTTTATTTATTATGCTTACTTTATCAAAATCTGTCTTACCTGCTAGGGCTGGAATCTTTGTCTTATTCACTGATATATTCCCAGCACCCAGAACAGCTCCTGGCATTCAGTAAGGGCTCCGCAAACTTTTTGATGAATGAAGAAAAAATAAAACAGGGAAGGAGTGAACTGTTCTGACATTCATTCTGAATGAATAGGTACTGAGTAAAGAAAAGATCAGTAAAAGGTGGGGAGAGAGGGGCAGAATGGGCAGGGCAGAAGCAGGAAGACCAGTTAAGAGGCTTCTCCAATGATCCAGGGAAAGAAGATGATGGGTTTTGTGTCTTACTTATGTTAGTTGAACAGACATTAACACTACAGCCATCTGAAAAATATACTGTTTAAGAAAAGTTCTGGGGAGTAACTTTTGAAGATAAATCAACTTCATATTTTAAGAATGAAAAATAAACTCCTGATATTTGGTTATTTTAAAAGAATTTCCTGTGCACGTGCAAAATGCCCAGCTTTTATTCTCTAATAAGACATGCAGAGTCTATTATTATAGCCTTGATGTTTAACTTACCATCAAAGGGAGCAGGCCAAAATGGCCAGATCTCAAGTTCAAGAATGTTAAACACTGTTCACAATATGCTCCAGAATTAAAATGCTTTGTTTAATACTAAAGATCATGGTTCACAAAAGACATACTTTTTCTTCCAGAAATAGGATAAGTTATATGGGGGTCATCGAGACAATATCCCAAAGGTAGTATGACATTCTAGAGGCAAAGAAACCACATGGGGTCTGAAGTCCAGAGCCTGACTTCTAAACCTAGTTCTGCCTTGTACTAGCTTTGGGGCCTTGGACAAGTTACTCAATTGCTCTGGGATTGAATGTATTCACCTAATTATCACTGATAATAGTGCCTGGCACTTTGCATGTGGATCAGGGTGGAGAACTTTATGATTTTCATTTTAGCAAGGGAGGCTGCTATTGAGCTGCCAAATGCCTGTATTTCTAATTGGGAAGATAACAAGTCATTTTCCAGGAAATCATTTTGTTCTTGGAAGACTCCTTCAAAGGCCCCTTTTGGTTATGTGGATGTAGGATGAGAAAAGCCCTATTGCTCTGGAGAAGGGCTCAAGAGGACAGTTTCTTGGCTTAGAAAAGGCCACTCCTTCCCAGTCTCTTCCAATTTTGCATGAGGGCAAAGGGGACCCCTGGGAGAGGGCTGAAGGGTCTGACTCCTTCTCTTTGTAGGTTCCACCACTAGAACCTCTCTGATGGGCGGAGGTGGACTTGACTGAGGTCAGCTGGCAGGAGAGGATCTTCCCAGGGGCCTGGGAAGGGGAAACAATACACATGTTTGTTATTATCATAGAGTAAACATCAATAATCACTAACATTCGAACTGCTTTACAGTTAGCAAGGCATTGTCACATGTATTAATACCACCTTCACAATAGCATGGTTTGGCCTGACTTCCCAGAATGAGGAAGCCATGTCTCCACTCCCAGTACACCTAAGAAAAATTCCCTTGGGATTCCATCCAAGAAAAGCTCTAGTAGATATCCAGCATCTGTGGATTCAGATACTTGAATAGCAGCCTCTCCCCCTACATCTTGGCCTTAAATCCTTTTTGAAGTCCCTTTCTTCCCCTTTTCATCACCAACCATTCATTCTCTCCCCCAGCTATAATTCTGAGTCCCATCAGTTGAACATGTGTCTCACTTTCCCCCTAGCTTTTGGTGTCTTGGTCTACCTCCTGGCTTCTACTTTTATCTCTACTCTTTAGCTTGATGTTGCATATTTACATCCTTCCACGTCCCTCTCTGCCAACTCAACCTGGCCCTCAACACCTTCCCTTGGTACATTGCCCCATAAGTAGCTCCCCACACTTCCAGGGATGGAACCTGGGCAGCAAACTCCATCTGGCAGATGATGAACCTGCCCAGATCCATACAACCAACCCAACTGTGTCACCCCAATGTCACCCCAGCTCTCAGAACCTCCCACACCTGTACCTTCACTCTTTTCCCCACACCAGTTCACCTTTCACTTATAAGAACATTAGCAACATTCCAAACATGCAATGCATTTATCAAAACATGGAGTGTTTCATTCAATAGAATAGGATTTCATCACACTTTTTTCCTGGGGTGATACCCTGCCCCACCCCACAATCATGGCTAGTGTGGTTCTTTTTAAGGTGATTAGGGAGCAGCAGTATTAAGGCCATTCATCCTAACCCAAATCAGAACTGCTGGACCAATGAGACATGGCTGCAAAAAGGCCAGTGGGTAGCCTGAGCAAAAGAAATAGCCTCAGGGGGCCAGAATCTGCCAAAGAGCTGACCAGTGAAATCTAAATTGGCAACAAGGTCCAGTCCCCATTTCAAAGGGGAAATTAAAACCAGGCTTTCTGGGAGGGCAGGCGCTCATCAGAAGGGAGGTGATACCTGTAACCAAGGAAACGTGCAAACACCAAATTTTCCTTTCTCCTCTTCTCCTCCCCAGTGGCCAACTTCCAAGCAGGCCTCCTACACTCATATATCTCAGAAAGAGGTGTCAAGAGAGGATGAAGACATCTCATCATTCCCTGAGAAAATCCGAAAGGTTTAGGATGCTCCCACCAAAGAAAAGAAAATAAGATAAAGGAAAATCACTATAGTTGCTTATATCAGCAAAAAGACTTTATAATAAATATAGAAACCATTTAAGTCTTCCCAGACTGAGGTCATGAAGACCCTTCTAGAAGGATTAGAAATTCAAAATAAAGTTATATAAAAATAATCAAGAATATTGTACATTTATGTAGACCACTGCAGTGTGCAGAGTCTTTTTACATACATTACTATCTTGTGAGGTAGATCTCACTGCGTCCATTTGCAGGGGGAGAAAATAAGGCCCAAGCAGTTTAAGTGGCTTGTCCAAGGTCTGGCATATGGCCCAGAGCTTCATGAATGAACACTGCTCATGTCAGAACTGATCTTGGGTTGAAAGTTTCTGAATCCAAGTTCAGTTTCTTGCTGTCCTGCTCCATCCTAGCTATACTGAATTCCTATAGGAGCTTTGTTCTTCTATCCAACAATTCAGTGAATCCTCAGTGAGGCCCTACTTTGTGACAGGCCCTGTGTGAAGCATTAAATCCAGCAGTGAGGGAGGGTCCAATCCTCACAGAGCTCACCCCCAAGTGGTGGGGTAAGGGCAGGGGATAGACTGCAAGAAGAAACAGGTAAACGAGATAATTTCAGATTGTGACAAATGCTCTGAAGAAAACAGGGTGATGTATTAGGGGGTAACTAAGCAAAGGTGCATGTGGGAGTTATTTGTGGAGCACCTCTGAAGGGTTGCTATTGAGCATCATGGCTCCACATATACATACAACAATGTCCTATTAACCAACTTTTCTGATATCTGTGAGTTTCAATTTAAGCATACTTTCAGAGAGCTTAGATTCCTAACCATTTGGGTAGAAATTTTTAATAAATATTGTGTACTTCACTGCTTTTTTAAGCCATCAAGTGAGGTCTAGAGGGCTATCAGCTCTGCATTCAGTGGTCACAATGAATGATTATTTGCTTATTTCCTTCTGTCTATCAACTTTCTTTTCTTTTTTAGAGAGAAAGAGAGAATGCACAAGTGGAGGTGGGGAGGGGCAAAGGGAAAGAGAGAGAGAGGGTCTTACACAGGCTGCATCCCAGCACAGGGCCTCATGTGGGACTTGATCTCACAGCCCTAAGATTATGACCTGAGCTGAAATCAAGAGTCAGACACTTAACCCACTGAGCCATCCAGGCACCCCATGTCAACTTTCATTTCTTAGTGAAGTAGCTCAGTAGAGCCAGCCTCATATGTCTAATCAGTTTTGAGCTGTGACCTAGAAGGAACTAACTGCTGATGCATTAAAGTCAATAGTGTTTGGTAAAACTGTTTTCAATTACTTCTGAGAAGGAGATGGAGGACAAACAGAGTGGCAGGAGTAAATCCTTTCTTTCTTGAGCAAATTACTCAAGAGCACACAATGAGTTAATAACAGAACCAAGACTATAACACAGCATCCAACAAGTTCAGGGCTCTTTCTAATCTAGACCACAGGAATCTGCTCAGTCTTGTTTGCATCCATAAAAAGAATTGTCCTAAATGATCTAACTTTTTTCTGGCTTTACAACTCCATGATGGAGAACTTTCAGTTCCAGTCAAGATGGAGTAACAGAAACTGATTCACCCCCCTATCAGAAACAACCAAAATCACGAGACAAAATACATTAAACAATGCTTTTCAAGACAATGGGCATTAAACAATGAAGACTAGATAGAAAACAAACAAGGTGAGCCATTGGTTTTCTTAGCTTACTGTCTTAAAAGAACTTCTGGGCCTTGGGGCAGGGAGGGGAAACCCAGGCAGTACCCAGTGAATTTCCTGAGTTGAAGACACAGAGCTAAGAATCCAGGGAGGCCGGGGAGACCAGGACAGGGGAGTTCTGGAGAGGAACGAGAACTCCAGAGATCTGCAGAGGGCTCTCCTTAAGTATTCAGCAGACACCTGATCTGTATAGGCATGTGGGAAAATTACATGAGGCCAGGAAAAGAACCACCCAAAAGGATTAGAGGGAATAGCATAGCGCATTCACACAAAGCAGGGAGGAGTGTCTATTCCTGAGTCAAACTGGAAAACTTCATAAATCACAGGGATTTGGGTGGAGTGTTTAGAAGGGTCTTGTTTCAGGAGGAAGAAATAGCATAGCTAGCCCTAGACTAAATGTCACCCTGGTCCCACCTAATAAGCTTAAAAGGAACTTCTGAAAGGACAAGACTATTTTCAAGTAACTTAACTGTGTCCCAGAAAAAAAGCTCAAGAATATTCATAAGAATATAAAAATATCCAGCAATCAAGAAGGTAAAAGTAACAATGTCTGGCATTCAATCAAAGATTGATGAAGAGGCAGGAAAATTTGATGCATAATGAGGAGAATGATCAATCAATTGATGCAAACTTAGAACTTACATTGATGCTAGAGTTAGCAAATAACTTCAAGTGTTCTAATATACATATAACTGAAGACCTGAAGGAGGCTGGGTGGAGGGAAGTTAGGACAAAAATACATATATATTGGAAAAAATAATAGCCCAAATGCTCTGAATTTGATGAGAATTATAAATCCACAGATCCAAGAAGTTCCATTAAATATAAGAAATATCAAAGAGAATAGATCAAGACACATCATAATGAAATTGCTCAAAACCAGTAAATATAGAAAATATGAATATAATAAAATATGAAAAATATGAATATGAAAAATGGCCAGGGATAAAATATGAAAAGTGGCCAGGGTAAAAGATATTTATATACAGTGGAACAAAGAAAAGGTTTATCGGATTTACAGAAACAGTAAAGTGAGAAGTGAGAATACAGTAGAACAACATACCTAAAATTTTAAAAGGGAAAAAAAAAGTATCAACCTAGAATCCTTTCCCCACCACAAAAATCTTCCAAAAACAAAGATGAATACAATGGAATATTATTGGGCAATAAAGAGGGATAAAGTACTGGGTAGATGAACCTTGAAAACATGCTAAGTGTAAGAAGCCAGTGACAAAAGACCACGTATTCTATGATGCATTTCTATGAAATGTCCAGAACAGGCAAATCTATAGAGACAAAAAGTAGATGAGTGGTTGCCAGGGGTTGAAAGGGTCAAGGGGAGGGTGGAATTGAGAGTGACTGTGAATGGGTATAGGCTATTTCACGGGGTGATGCAAATATGTTCTAAAATTAGGTTATAGTGATGGCTGCTGCATCACTCTGTGACTACACTCACCACCATTGAATTATATGCTCTACATGAGTGAAGTGTGTGGTATGTGAATAATATCTCAATAAAGATGTTTTTTAAAAGGCAAAATAAAAACTTCTGAAGATATATAAAAGATGAAAGAATTCATCACCAACAGAGCTACACTCCAGTAAATGTTAAAGGAAGTCCTTTTTCAGACAGAAGGAAAATGATACCAGAGGGAAATATGGATGCCCACCAAGGAATGAGCTACACTGTGAACAGTTTCCCACGTCCGTAGTCTTCTACAGTTAAATACTTAATCATGGCACCATTTCCATCCTAAGGATCCACCATCATTACTTAAACCTGATGAGAGGAGTGGGGCTGGGATCCAACACACAGTGAGGAATTGACCTTACATTGAGGAAAGACACTTCTTCCACTGTAACAGGAAGAAAGGATATGTGCAGATACCAGTATGTTACAAAGGAAGCTTTTTCGTCTTTTTTTCCTTGGATCATAAGGTAAGAGGAAGCATGGGATGGCAAAAACAAACAAATAAATAAATAAATGTAGTCATACCTTCCTTTCTAGAGTCAAGTTTAAAGAAAACACAGTAATAGCTTGTAAGGATGTTTGTGGGTAAACCTAACCTGGAGGCTTAGAATCATGAATAAATACAAAAGAAAAGTGTCCTGCTCCACACTGCAGATAGAATGGGATTTGATGTAAGCCATTATTTAGAAGAGTTCAAACAGGTAAATCATCTCATTTTATCTAAGGCATTCACATATGTTTAAGTGGAGGAGACTAGCAGGCACCACCCTAACCAAGTGATCAAGGTTAACATCACCAGTCATAAGACATAGCAACATCACAAACCCCTGGAGAAAGGCATATTACTTCTTTGGTACTCTCACCAAAATGAACCACTTCAATCTAATTATGTGAAAACATCAGACAATTAAATTGAGAGAGAGTCTTTAAAAAATAACCGGAAGTACTCTTCATAAATGTCAAGGTCATAAAAGACAAGGAAAAACTGAGAATCTGCCATAGGCTAGAAGAGATTAAAGAGACATGACAACTAAATGCAGTATGGGATCCTGGATTTAATTCTAAAAGAGAATTCTGGGAAAATGGGTCAAATTTATGTTAGATCTGTATTTTAAGTTAATAGTTTTATTTCAATGCTAATTTCTTGGTTTTGAGCATTGCACTATGGAAGTAATGTATCTACATTAGGAAAAGTTGAGCGAAGAATATACTGGAACTCTGTAATACTTTTGCAACTTTTGTATAAATAAAAAATAATTGCTATTTAAAAGGTTTTTAAAACTGTATTATTTATCAGGTAATCAGATGGTTAGCAAGTTCAGTCATCTGGAATAGACCTGGAGTCCTAAGATGAAATGAACAGGGCTCTAAGCATAAGAAAATTAGCCATCACCAAGCCCATGCAATGATAATACAACCTTCCAGGTTGTGGGACCTAAACTAGATCATGAATGTAACACGCTTAAGATGGCCAAAGTAGGTTCTCAATAAGTTGTAGATTATCTTCCCTAATGCAGGCAGCCCTTGCCCAAAATGTATCAAGTTCACAGTGTATTATGAAGTGAAAACCTAGGTTGTTTGCATTTCTTCCACAAATATTTAGTGAGCACTTACTAACAACTTCACTCCTTTCAACCACCTTTACATGTGTTTGCAAGAAGTTTTAATTCCAGATCTGTTAAACCAAGACTCAGGAAACTTTTTCTGTAAAGGGCCGGAGAGTAAATATTTTAGTCTTCTCAAGCCATATGGTCTCTGTCTTAACTATTCCACTCTGCTGTAGTAGCACAAAAAAACACATGAGTAGATATGATTGTATTCCAATAATACTTTATTTATAAAAAAAAAAAGATGGTCGACCAAAGTTGGCCCATGGATTATGGTTTGCTGACCTCGGTCTTAAAAATTCAAGAAATAATGTGAATATTTCACCAGCCTGATACAGAAGAAGATAAGCTCATCCAAGATTTTAAAATGAACTTCTCCAGAATAAAACAAAACTAGAAAATAATTTAGTTCTCAAACTAGGTCGTATATAATGGACATGTGATTCAGAATTTCACATTTTCAGTTGAACATTTGCTTTAGAAAGGTTTTTTTTTTACATACACAAATATTTATGATGACTCAAGCTTTAAACTATCAAGCAAAATCATGCATGCAACCAGAAGTTAGCCTCCAGAGGCCTCCCTGACCCTTGACCCTTTTTTGGATTGCAGTCAGCATCTGTGACTGGTCTTTGGTCTTAGATATTATGCTTTAAATGCAGTTCAGTAAAGCCACAATTACAGATTCCAAATGAGCATTATCATCATTGCTTTTGAAAGGGGTTGTTTTAGAGAGTGTGGAATGGCCCTGGAAATGAAGGGAGAAGGCAACAAATAGCAATCTGGAGTCTAAGTTGCCTTTGCTTTGGGGAGGAGAGCCATTTCTGAAATCTGCCTGGATGACATGAGTTAGCCTGAGTTAACCGTCCAGAAAGAGTCTGGAATGTTCTTGCCTCAGGAAACAATGGGACCACCTTCCTACTGTCCATACCACGACGCTCACAGTAGAAGCTTGACTGTGTTGCCACCTCTGTCAGGTAGTCACCACTTCTCTGAACCTCAATTTCCTTCAAGCAAGTAATTTATCATGATATTAAATTTTTACTTCACTTTGGACACCATGCATTTAATAAAAGAAGCAACTTTCACTGCAGTGTGGAGACGTAATACAATTTTCTTAAGTATCTACTCCCAGGGTATATTCTAAGTATTAAGGCCCCATCCCATTTGCAGATTTACAACTGAAACCTTCCCAAATGTAATGGAAACTTTATTCTGAGGTACAAGTACAAGATTAAGTAGACATCCATTTCAGAGTATTCAAAAACAAAGAACACCAACCCATGCGCTGTATATTAAGTTTAGATCTGGACATCACACATGAAGAAGACTTTAGAACTGAGTTTCGTAATGTAAACTATTTTGCAAGATTTTAGTAATTCCATGGTGTATCAGTTAAGGATGTATTTGACTGCATTTCACAAAAAGCCAACTATCAGTAGCTTAAACAAAGAGAGTGTTTTTTTGTTTGCTTGTTTTTAAGTAGGCTCCATGCCCAGTGTGGAGCCCAATGTGGGACTTCAACTCATGACCCTGAGATCAAGACCTGAGCTGAGATCAAGAGTTGGATGCTCAACTGACTGAACCACTCAGGCACCCCAAGAGAGTGTTGTTTTTATTTCATATGACAAGGATTCCAAGGTAGCAGGTGACACAAGAAAATATGCCTCAGTTTAGTGATGTCACCATAAATCCAGGATCCTTCTTTCTTTCCACTCAGATAGACTTAAGTCTGTTGGCTTCTTACCTCAAGGTGACAATTTGGCTGCTGTAGCCCCAGACATCACATCCACATTCCAAGTAGGAAGAATAAGGAGGCTAAGGAAAATGTCCTGTAATGGCTTTCTCCTTTTATAGGTGAAGGAAAAACTATCCTGGAGACCTCCAACAACCCTGACACCCCTGTAAAGACTTCCATTTGCATTCTATTGGACATTTATGAGCTACATGGCTATCCCTAGAAGTAGAAAAGCCAGGACCGTGAATGTTTCGGCTCTCCAACTACTATAATAGAGGTGGCAAGAAAGAAAGGGGTGGATGGGTGTCAGATTAGCCAACCCAACTTGTCTACCACAACACATTCATGTATATACATATTCTTGCATTTCTATTTTTTGTGTTCTCCTATTTGTTAATAATGAAAGTACTTCTTTTATTCTTTTTTTTTTTTAAAGATTTTATTTATTTATTTGAGAGAGAGAGCGAGTACATGAAAGGGGGAGGGTCAGAGGGAGAAGCAGCCTCCCTGCTGAGCAGGGAGCCCGATGCGGGACTCGATCCAGGGACTCCTGGATCATGACCTGAGCAGAAGGCAGTCGCTTAACCAACTGAGCCACCCAGGCGCCCCTACTTCTTTTATTCTTAAAAAAGTAATTTTTAAAAGTTTATTGTTATGATAACTCGATTGTTATTAGAGTCATCACATCTAACCCAATAAAAATGTTGGTGTCTAAATAAATGTATTTAATTTCTAATCACCCTTCCAATATAGCACGAGCTGGCAAACAATGACATAGGCCAAATCAGCCTACCACCTGTTGCTGTAAATAAAATTTTACTGGAACACGGCCACACTTATTCATTTATTATTATCTATGGCTGCTTTTGTGCCACTCCAGAAGAGCTGAGGAGTTACAATAAAGATCATGTGACCTGCACACCTCAAATACTTACTGTCTGGCCCTCTACAGAAAAGGTTTGCCAACCCTTGATTGATAGGATATGCCCTAGAAGAAGATCGCTCATCCTGCAGAATTTCAGGCTCCTCTTGAATGTCTTCAGGACTGAATGGATTTTTTTTTTTTTTAATGAAAACAACATTCCTATATAATCCTGGTGATACAAGCACTGCCAGCTACAGAGACTGATCTAGTCCCCATATTTACACGGGGCCACAGGTTTGCCTTTGCATTAAATGAACTCTTCCTAGGGGAACCCTCCTAAACTGTTGGTGGGAATGCAAGCTGGTGCAGCCACTCTGGAAAACAGTATGGAGGTTCCTCAAAAAGTTGAAAATAGAGCTACCCTACAACCCAGCAATTGCACTACTGGGTATTTACCCCAAAGATACAAATGTAGTGATCCGAAGGGGTACGTGCACCCCAATGTTTATAGCAGCAATGTCCACAATAGCCAAACTGTGGGAAGAGCCAAGATGTCCATTGACAGATGAATGGGTAAAGAAGATATGGTATATATATACAATGGAATATTATGCAGCCATCAAAAGGAATGAGATCTTGCCATTTGCAACGACGTGGATGGAACTGGAGGGTGTTATGCTGAGCAAAATAAGTCAATCAGAGAAAAACATGTATCATATGACCTCACTGATATGAGGAATTCTTAATCTCCAGGAAACAAACAGGGTTGCTGGAGTGGTGGGGGGTGGAAGGGATGGGGTGGCTGGGTGATAGACATTGGGGAGGGTATGTGCTATGGTGAGCACTATGAATT
>NW_028014307.1:0-769 GCF_054177405.1 Leptonychotes weddellii
CTGCATCCGCTGTGTGGTCCGGAAACCCCGACTGGCTTCTTGACAATGAGTAACACAATCTATGGACCCATGTGATCAACACTGTGCGTGGGAGAACATACATTCTCTCACTGCTCTGCATGGAGTGTTCAAGCTCCACGTTGGCTGACCTAGTGAGGACCCTACATTCTACCACTCCTCCACGAGTGCTCTTCCAGGTGGGACCATACAGTCTATCACTGCTCCACCTGAGCTGTCCCTGGTGGGGATCACACATTCTATCCTTACTCCATGTGGGCTGTCCCAATTGGGACAATATATTCTACCACTGCTCCCCATGGGCTGTTCCAGGTGGGGACCACACATTATGTGACTGCTCTGTGTGAGCTCTCCTAGGTGGGACCATCGCTTGGAACACCAGTCACAGAGAGCACAAGCATACCCAAACCTCCCATGTACATGTTCCCATCCAAACTCTCTTGCCTCAGCCACGTGTATGAGAATAGCAGGCGGGAGGAGGGACATGTGAAGGGATATGTTTAATGAAAGTGTTCCAGAGTCTGTCTGAACTCTATGCTATTCCCATCATCACCCCTCGATCAAGGCTAGAGTTTGAACCCAAATTACTGACCTGCGACATCCAGGTGGAAGGACACCTTCTGGCCCCCGGCCTCACAGCTGTACTCCCCAGCGTCCTCCTTGCCCACCTGCTGCACCACCAGCCGCCTGCTGCAGCCCTTGGCCTCCACGTGCACTTTGGAGCTCGCACTCAGCTTCTTCCCATCCTTGT
>NW_028014308.1:0-769 GCF_054177405.1 Leptonychotes weddellii
AAAAGATACACTATCTTCCGAAGGAAATATAAAAAGTTCACAGCAGCTGTCTCCCCAGTTTGCATTTTCCGCTGCACCTGATGGGAAGGACAGATAAAGATAATGGGATTTTTTTCTCTCTCTCTTTCTTCTTTCACCTTCCTCTCTCCCCGGAAGGTGGAAGTGTAACAAACTGGATTGTGAGTGTGTCTGTCCTTTGTGCTTGGAGCCTGGAGCAGGGCACAGGGCTGCCGGGCAGGAGCTGTGAGAGAGAGGTCAGAGCTAACAGCTGCCTCTTGGTGCCGTGTGTGGGAATCCCAGGGTCGCCTTTCCCCCTCCCCGGTGCCCACCACCTGCCTGCTTCACTCTTCTTTGACACTGCTGGAGGGACCCCAGAGCCTCTGTGTCCCATACTCGAGAATATCCATTAAGCTCCAGCTCCTCTCTCCTTTATGGAGTAGCAGAGCCCAGCCTTCTTTTGCCCGCCAATTTCCCCAAGAGCAACAACTAGCCAGAGTCGCGCGCCTTCCAGTTTACTGAGACTTGGCCCCTCGAGTGCAGACGGCACAGTCCCACCTGGGAATTTCTTCTCTGGAGCACCACATTTCAAAGTTCAGTCATTTTCTCTTTGAGAACTTGCTCTCACAATAACTAAAATACTTTTTTTTTTTCTTTTGTAAGGAAACATATTTAGACGGTATGCCCCCTCCTGCTCCCAGATCAATTTTCCAGCCTCGTTGGCGGCGACGCTCTGATCCTGTCACGGCCCTTCCCCGTTCTGCTCTGATGC
>NW_028014309.1:0-769 GCF_054177405.1 Leptonychotes weddellii
TAAGTGTCTGCCTTCGGCTCAGGTGATGATCCCAGGGTCCTGGGATTGAGCCCCGCATCGGGCTCCCTGCTCAGTGGGAACCCTGCTCTCCCTCTCCCACTCCCCTGCTTATGTTCCTGCTCTCGCCATATCTCTCTCTGTCAAATAAATAAATAAAAATCTTAAAAAAAAAAAAAGAATATATATCCAAGTGGGTTGGACTTGCTGGTGGCCGTGAGAGCACGTTCCCTGGGTCTGCAGTTTGGAGAGGGTGGCTTTGAAAATTGATGAGTTCTCAGGTATCGCATCCCTAGAAGAGCCTTCTTTCTTTTCCCTCCACCTTTTTATTTTGCGCATTTTCCAATCTGTGGTAGAGCTACAGGAATAGTACAGTGAACTGCCCTGTAGCCTTCACCAGTATTTGCCAGTTGTTCACATTTTGCTGCTTTGCTTTTCTTCTCCCTTCTGTCCTCTCTCCCACTCTATCTACTTCTCTCTCCCTCTCCTCTTGCTCTGCGGCCACACAGACGCACCTGCATATATGCGTGTATGTCTGGTTCTGGAGGAACCATTTCCGAGTACGTTGCAGACATGTTCGTTCTCCCTTGCATCGGTCAGTGTGCATCTCCTGATGACAAGGATATTCTCCCACACGACACACTTGACACACTCGGGAAATGTAATGTTGACACAATACTATTTCATATGTGGCCCGCAGTAAAAATTTCTCAAACTATCCCAGTAATGCTTTTATTTTTAATTTTTTTTTTATTTTGGGTCTTCTTTTTTT
>NW_028014310.1:0-769 GCF_054177405.1 Leptonychotes weddellii
GGCACCAGGGTTGTGAGCTTAGCTTCTGTTTTGGTTCTGGGAGCTGGGGCCTCGCTCAGGTCCAGCCAGGACCCTGTGGGGTTGGACATCCAGGGCGTGAGCAGGAGGCCGACGCCAGGAGGCAGACCCTCCATGAGGCTCCAGTCTGGAAGTAGAGACTGCCTTGTAAATTGAACAATTTTTTTTTTTTTTTTTTTTTGTGGGCAGCAAAGCAGGGTTTGTTGAGTGACAGTGAAGCAAAGTTTACTGAGTGATAGTACAAAGCTCCCAAAGAGGGAGGGGACAAGAGAGGGTTGCCCAGAACAGAGAAATTTAATGGAGAGAATTATTAGTTATAATGGGGCATTGGAGTAATGAGGCTAGTGAGTATAGATACTGCAGAGAACCTGTGAGCAACAGCTCTTAGCCCCAGGGCTCAGAAAGGCACCTACGGAGGAGACCCCCCCGCCCGTGCAGAGATGGGGAGCCCGCTGGACAAGGTGCAGCCATGGCTCCGGGAAAGCTGGGACCACCCCCCACCCCAGTGTGCCGGGGAAGTCTCTCATGTGGCAGTGTCACGCTGGATGCACTCTGCCCAGCAGCACCCGAGAGATGTCAGGCCAGGGTGGCTGCTGCCTGCCCAGGCCCCAGCACCCCGAGAGATGTCAGGCCGGGGGGGCCGCTGGCTGCCCGGGCCCCAGCACCCCGAGAGATGTCAGGCCGGGGGGCCACTGGCTGCCCGAGCCCCAGCACCCCGAGAGATGTCAGACCAGGGGGCCCGCTGCCTGCC
>NW_028014311.1:0-769 GCF_054177405.1 Leptonychotes weddellii
GAAAGGATAGTTTCTTCAATAAATGATGTTGGGAAAACTGGATATCTAGAGAAGAAGGATAACGGATTCTTATCTTACACCATACACAAAAATCAACTTGAAATGGATTGAAGACTTAACCATAGACCCAAAACTGTAAAACTCCTAGAAGAAAACATTGAGTGTAAGCTCCTTGACGTTGGTCTTGGCAATGATTTTTCTGGATTTGGCACCAAAAGTACAAGCAACGAAAGCAAAATTGAACAAGAAAAACTACCAAACTAGAAAATTTCTATACAGCAAAGAAAATAATCAACAGAATTCAATAGAATGTAATAGGAAAAAAATATTTGCAAACTATTTCCCCATGTATCTGATAAGGGTTAAATATACAAAGTTTATAAGGAACTCATACAATTCAATAGTAAAAAAACAAATAACCTGATTTAAAAATAGGTATAGCACCTGAATAGACATTTTTCTAAAGAAGACATGCAATGGCTAACAGATACAGGAAGAGATGCTCATCAGGGAAATGCAAATCAAAACCACAGTGATATGTCACCTGACATCTCTTAGGATGACTAGTAACAAAAAGTCAAAACATAAGTGTTAGGATGATCAAGAAAAGGAACATTTGTGCACTGTTGAAGGGAATGTAAATTGGTATAGCCATTATGGAAAACAGTATGGAAGTTCCTCAAAATAAATAAATAAATAAATAAGTACCATATGGTCCAGCATTTCTACTTCTGGACATACATATCCAAAAGAAATAAAATCACTATCT
>NW_028014312.1:0-769 GCF_054177405.1 Leptonychotes weddellii
ATTGTTCTTTTAATTTAGCCTTTGTGGACCTGTCCACAGGATCTGTGAATAGAAATTCACTGTTGGTAGTAGAATCGCCCATCAGCTATCACCTTCCATTGTGAACATCAAAACCGACACATCCGGTCAGTGAGTTTTTCTGTGCCTCTAAACATAAACAATCATGTAAATCCAAGCCATGGGCAAACAAACACAATGTTTGTGACAATTACTCGGATAATAAAGGTCTGTTCCTTTTCTTGAAATATTCAAACAATGAAGAAGAAAAGTTTGAATGTTCTCTTTGTTTCTTTCTTCTCTATACATGACAGATGCAGATTAAAGGTAATTTAAAAATAAAATTTCTTCCACTAAATAGTTTAGAAATTTACCTGTTTGGATAGAGAAGGCTCTTAACTGTTTCCCAAAGACACAAAATGACTATTTTGCAGTGAGATCCCATATCTCTCATTTTTACCAAAATTACTCCTTTAAAATTCAGTTTCTTCACTTTTCTGATGTACAGTGCCCTACATGATTAGTTTTTTTATTCCCCTTAGGGCAGGGGGGTGGGAGTGGGTATGGCACTTCGGAAAAGAAACCTAAAGAGTTCTAATGTTCAAGGGATATTTTAGCTATGCCCATCTATTTGTTAAACTCCAATCTTATTCACATCACCAAAAAGCAGAAGCAACTCAAGTGGTCATCAGTAGATGGCTGGATTAAAAAATATGGACTGACCATACAATGAAACAGTATTCAGTCATGAAAAAGCAGGAAGGCGCGTCTG
>NW_028014313.1:0-769 GCF_054177405.1 Leptonychotes weddellii
AGGGGGAGGAGCTGCAGCAGGAGGGCCCGCAGGAGCTGGTGCAGGCTGATTGGCAGGGGCTGGACCCACAGCTCACGGGGGTGCAGATGAGGGTCAGGCAGGAGGCTGGGGTGCAGCAGCTGGACTGGCAACAGCTGGGGGCGCAGCAGGGGGGCTCGCAGCAGCTCTCTGGGCAGTCGTCCACCTGCCAGGAGGAGTCAGGGCAGGAGTACCAGGAGCCGGGCAGGCAGACGCAGCTGCCGCAGCTCAGGTCGCTAGAGCAGACGGACAGGGTGGACGCGGCCATGGTGGGGGCGGTCGGGCTGGAGGAGGGTGTGCGTGTGAGTGTGAATGTGTGAGTGTGTGTGAGGTGCCCGAGGCTGACAGCCTTTATATCCTCCTGGCTCTTGGGTCCCAGGTCCCCACAAGCCTCTAGTTCCGGCTCCCAGGCCACGTTAGTGATATTTATTTGCCTGGATGTTGTCCAGCTCATAAACCTCCTGGAGCATCTGACTCTGGAGCGGTCCCATGTGTCCCAGGGGAGCAGGAGTGGGATGGACATCCAGCCACCAGCTAGGGCTGCCCCAGGGCAGTCGCTCACTTGGCAGGCAGAGGGCATTTGGAAGTTTCTCTGTGGTTCAAACACCTCTTCCCCTGGGGATGCAGGACTGTGGCCCCCTGTGAAGGAAGAACCCGGAGGCCAAGGGTGGTCAGCGCCTTCCCAGGGCCACCTGCCAGGCTGGACCTCCTGGCCTGAGCTCTAGAGCATTTTTCATCACCAAAACGCTGC
>NW_028014314.1:0-769 GCF_054177405.1 Leptonychotes weddellii
GGGTCTGTCACATGGAAGCAGGTGTGAGTGAGGCAGAGCTTTGTACCCTGAGAGCCAAACCCCATGGGAAAGCTGGGGGTGGGTGTTTGGAAATGCCGATGTTTGCTCACTCAAGCCTTTCCAATTTCGAAGGGAATTCGAAAGCTGAGATTATTCTGATGGTTCGGGCCTGAAAGGGAAGTCATGTCCCCTACGTGCAGGGAATGGAGAGAACTTGTTTGTTTGTTTACTCTTTGGACTTGAATCCCTGGATCATCTCTTCAGTTTTTCAGTTGATGTGTGTGTCCATGTACATGCGTGTGCATGCGTGTGCATGCCTGTCAGTGCCTCTGCGTGCATGTGTATGCATACATGTGCGTATGTGCGCACACGGGCATGCACGTATGTGTCCATGTATGCGTGTGCATCCGTGCGTGTCACATGCATGCCCACGCACGTGTGCACGTACGGACATGTGTGCATGTGTCCATGAATGTACATTCGTATGCATGCATGTGTCCATGTGTGTGTACACGTGTGTGTGTGCATGTGCACGTGTGTGTCTATGTTTGTGTGTGCATACATGTGTGTGCGTGTGTGTGCATGTGGGTGTGTCTATAATTATCTGGAAAGCCTATAAAAACCAATGTAATCCTGGTAAAATACTTCTAAAATCTTTTTGTTGTCAGTAAATTTTATGTTTTCTTTATAAAGAGCAGGCACATTCTAGATTAAATAAATATATTTGATATATTTTTAGTTTTTAAGAGCCTTCTCAGGGTTAAGCATC
>NW_028014315.1:0-769 GCF_054177405.1 Leptonychotes weddellii
TATATGATACATGTCTTTCTCTGATTGACTTATTTCGCTTAGCATAAGATTTCAGCCTTCTTAAACTTGTTACATCGTGTTTTGTGATCTGCCATGTGATCCCAGAGAATGTTCCATGTGCACATAAGAAGAGTGTGTATCCCGCTACTGTTGAGTGAAATGTCTTGTGGATGTCTGTTAGTTCCTCTTGGTTTATAACATTGTTCAAGTCACCTGTTGCCTTACTGATTTTCTTCCTGGGTGTTCTATCCGTTATTGAAAGTGGGGTAAGACATCTCCTATTACTGTTGTATTGCTGTTTCTCTATTCAAATTTGCTGATGTTTGCTTTATATATTTAGGTGATCTGATGTTGAGTGCTTATATGTTTATAGTTGTTATATCTTTCTGTTGAATTGACCCTTTTATCATTGTATAATTAACGTCTTTGTCTCCTGTGACTTTAAAGTGTTTTTGGACTTAGTCTGTTTTGTGTGATGGAAGTTTAGGCAGTCCTACTCTCTTTTGGTTCCCATTTGCATGGAATATGTTCACTTTCAGCTTATATATGTCCTTATATCTAAAGTGAGTCTTTTATAGACAGCATATAGTTGAATTTTATTTTACCCATTCAGCCACTTTTGTTTCTTTTGATTGTGGAGTTTAATCCATTTACATATATCTTTAAGCCTCCAAGTGACTCTGAGTTTACTTGCATTCTGTTTTGCAGATGGAAAAACCGGGGCTTCACAGGCTGAAGGAATTTGCATCCACATCACACTGTTCATAAT